>NW_027597174.1:0-96610 GCF_964194155.1 Cetorhinus maximus | reverse complement strand
TAGTAAAGGACTACATAATCACCAAGACACCAAATACCAAGAGCAGCATTTTTTCCCATTTTCTGCTGATTTCCTCAGAGTCACAATGAGCTGATTGGAATATGGAAGCTCTTTATATGGGCTCAGGAAGCATCCTGCCGTTAATTATCAGAAACACACACACACTCTCTCTCTCACACACACACACAAACACACATACTCGGGTTCTGTTACATCTTGGACAGATTGAAAGACTACGGGAACGGAAACCAAGAGTGACTGTAATCAATGAGTTAATGTTTTGTGAAATTTGGTTTTTACTTGATCTCCATAACCTCGCACTCTCTAAGATAAGCCACAGCGTCTGTGGGAAGAATACTTGGCTGTGGCATTTATTTCTCCCTCTGACATAACTGAAGCAGATGATCTGGCCATTACCTCTTCAGTGGGAGCTTTCTGTACACCGATTGGCTATCACACTTTCTACATTACATCATTGATAACACCTTAACATTGGCTGGGGAAATCATTGAGAAGTTTTGACGCTGCGAATAATGGTATAGTAATGTAATATTTTTTATACTTCTCTTTGCACCTCTCCATCTATCTGCGTCCTAATACTCTTCCCACTGCCTCTCTGAGTTTATGGTAAGTTTTTCTTTTTCTACCTCGCTCTGCTCCCCTAACTCATCATTTACGTCTCCTTCTTCATCCATCCAGTTCGCTATCTTCCTCTCATGTTATCTCTCCGTTAAATATTTCTAAATCTAAGCCGCTGGTGGATGGTTAAATATTTTCTTCCGATACAGAACCGTGCTGTCACCAGTCGCCATCCTGTCTGACATTCGTTAGCTAATAGAAAGGATTGAGATATCCCTGAATATGAAGCAGCAGTTCACTGTCTATCTATGGAGACAGTACAGAGACTCTTAGCTAGTGAGTGTTCATATCCCATCCCCCTAATTTATTATAAATTCCACATTATTCTGGGTTTGATGTTGTCCAGGTCGATGAATTCAGATGCAGCTGAGAATACAGTTTCAGAAACTAAATTTATTGCCTTATCCAGAGCCTGATGGCTCGATTTGAAAAGTTGCATACTTGTTTTCCAATCCCTCCATAGCCGGGCCCCTCTTTGTCTCCCATTTCCTCCACACCACAATTATCCAGAATCGCTGTGCCAATCCAGGCCTGGCCTTGTCATCATCCTCCGATGCCCATTGCTCAGCCATTGGCTGCTGTGCCCTCGGTTGCCTGCAGAACTATGAAATCGTGAATACCCTGTCCAACTCTCTCTCCTCCAAAATATGCTCCTCAAACCTCAAAGCATTGGGAAAAATGTTTTCATCAATTGCCAATCTTAAGATTCATAGTTTTCCTGCAAAACACTTAAAGCACTTTTGGAGTCTACACTAGGCCATCAAAGACATAGAAATATACGTTATTGTTGTGAATAGTATGGAAGGTTCTGATAGGATCAATCTAGGAAATATGTTTCTGTTGTTTGCTAGGCTGCCAAATCTAATGGCCATCAATACAACAGATTCACTGATGAATCCAATAAGCAACTTAGTAAAGAGGAACGATGTCTTATGGCAGCTGTACACAGCCTCTCTGAGAAAATACCTGGAATATTGTGCGCAGTTTATTCCCCTCAGCTAATAAAGGATATATTTGTCACATTGGGAAGTGCAGCGAAGGTTCACCGGAATGATTACTGGGGGAACAGGATTGTCTTTTGAGCAGAGAATGGCTCCACTCGGCCTGTATTCAGTGAAGATTAGAAGAATGAGCTGTAATCTTTTTGAAGCATATACAATTCTGATAAGGCTGGGCGGACTAGGTGCGGGGTGGGGGGAGGGGGTGGATTTTCGACCTGGCTGTGGGTGTCTGGAACACGGGGCCCCCATCTGAATATACGGAGTAAGCCATTCAGGAATGAGATGATGGGCAAATTGTTTCACTCAGATTGTTCTGAACCTCTGATATTCTCGACAACAGGATGCTGTGGAGGGCCTTACAATGAATATACTTAAGGAGGAAATAGATAGATTTCTATACACTAAAGGCATCAATGGGGATGAGGAGAGACAGGGAGTGAGAGGTTGCATTATGGGATCTGCCATGATTATTTTGAATGAAGGACCAGTCTGTAAGGGTCGAATAGCCCACTCCTGCCTCTATTTTTAAGTTTTGATATTTCGTGCGAAAAGGAATTGAGTATTTGAAACTTGTCACCACGTGATTTGAAGAGTATAGATTTATTCAAGCGGAAACTAGATAAACACATGATGGAGGAAAATAACAACAGCTCCGTCCGAATCACCCTCAGGTAAGAGTAACAATGACAGACGCGGCCTGTTTAGTCCCTGCTCTTCTCCCTACATTCCTGCACCCAGAAATATAGACAAATAAAAACTTCCTTTCTGAGATTCAGATAACACGATCGGATGTACCAGCTATGGTGAGACTTGCCAAACTGCTTCCGCGGGCTTGACGAGGTCCAGATCCGCCTCTGTGTTTTTTGGGCTAATACTGTTTCAAAGATAAATGACCTACAATAGGAGTGAAATATGAAACATCGCCTGAGGCTCCAACGAGTATAAACTTTATCCGGGATGTGTAGGGCGCTGCAAAAAGCGTCGCCCCTGTCATCTGCACCACTGCTTCCAGAGTCATGTGAAGACAAATCTTTGCAATCTTCTCTGCCTCTTGCCCATGTCTTACTTGCCATTCGGATTGTGTCCTGCCAGATTATTAACAGGGTGGGAGTGGAAGTCGGTAAATAAGAGGGTCGCGCTGCCGGTTTTTACCTCCAGCATGCGCAAAGTCACCGAATAACGTTTTGAATTAATGTCCAAGACTCGGCCATAATCATTCCTGTTTATATAGTGAAACATTGAATGTAACTGTGGTGTATTGCCTGCTTTGCTGAACTAGATATGAAGCGCTGTAGACTATTGATCAGGGCACATGTTTTGCAATAAGACACTCAAATTAAAGGAATTGCAAATTTAGAGGTAATAGAACGCCAAGAGAACAGGTCATACATCGACAAGTGGGATAAAGACACAAGCGAAAGTTAGACATCACAACCTGTTATTTCAGGGAACGCATCCTTACACATTGGGCCGGGCTGATGATGATTGCGAAAGGGAGAGTTTCATTGGATAACAATCAGGACAAATGTTGCGTTCAGCTTATCTTTCCATGGGAGAGAGAGAAGGGGGAAAATGAATGAAAGTGAATGAGGGAGAGAGAGAGAGAGAGACGAGAGAGAAAGAGAGAGAGAGAGAGAGAAAGAGAGTTGGGGTGGGGTGCGGAGGGTGCTGCTGGGGGAGGGAGGTTTGATTTGTGCTCAAAGGCCATTAAGCCCAATGCTGAAAGAGAAACCGTTCAAGCATTCTACCTTTCACACAAGTAAAGATGTTGTATAACCCATGTGGATATGTAAATCAACACCCAGTTGAATGGCATTGTTCATCAGAGCACTTGCTCAACTTGACCTAACTAGGTCTCCGTGGAGCCGATTCACAGCACATTCTTGCTTCCAGAGATTCATTCCTCAAAGGGGTGCATGAGCTTCCGATCCTTACGCGGGCTTAGGCCAAATATGGGCTAATGAATGAAGACCAGCATGGATTTGTTAAGCGAGTACTACACTGGTTCAGGATAAAGATCCACCATTTTTCCCACAGTGTCTATGGATGAGGAAGCAATATGTACCTTCCAACGCCCACATCCTGAGAAAAAATAGAAATGAAAAATGAACAGCAATGAAGTTCTTGTAAGTTAATGGTTGAAACCTGTTGAGGTCAGTGATCTGAAGAAGGCCTCATGCACCTTTCAACAGCTTGTTCCGCTGAGCAGACTTTAGTGCCAGCTTGTCCGCCCTAAGTCGTATCTGATACACGTAAGACCAGCTTCTGTCTCAAACGATGCTGGAAGTTAATTTTTTCCATTAGGTACGTCTTCATTATCTTCGTTTATTAGCAGTAACATTGAATCATTTAGCTATCCATTTTTTCACATCAGTCCTGCTATTTTAAAATATATCTGCAAAATCCCTCCACAAGCATTGACTCAATTCAAATTTGATTGGTATTATTGCATAGTTTGGTTCTCTGTTTGGCAGCAGCTCAATCCATCTTGCGATTCCTATGATTGTCTCCCTCCATGGCCTCACTGATCCAATACATCCCACTGCTCTGCCAATTTCTGATAATCCTGCTAATTATTGCATTTAATTATTTTCAAATTCCCTACGGAAAGTTAACATGTTTCTCTCGGGAAAACCCTCTCGACATAATTTGGCGCTATGCAGAGTCACTGTTGGAGGCGTTGACATGTTCAGCAGCTTTAAAATGCTCCCGATCTTGTCGTTCCTCCCTTCCCGGAATCTGCCGCATGTTGTTTCCTGTCCCTAAATGTTTACCATAACGCCCGGGCTTCGTTACTCTGTGTCTCTTTTTCTCTCTCGCTCTTTCTCTCTAATATAACACCGAAGCCCAGCTCCGCCAAACGTCCCCCCCCCCCCCACCCCCAACCCCATGCACAGCGCCCGCCTCGCTTCTCGAAATATCCACTATTTTATCTTACATTGCCTCTCCACATTGACCATTCCAAAGTGGGAAGAATGAAGTTGTTGTTTGTAATTCCCGCACCAATCCGGCTTCACCAGCTCTGAACTCTATCCTTGTCGCTGAGAACAGTCTCAGGCTGAACGAGACTCTTCACAGGATAGGTATTATGCATTTACACCATCACTGAGACCACATATTTGCACTGTCGTAATATTGCCCGTCTTCGCCGCTGCTTCACCAGCCACTCCCAGAGCCCGCATCCATTCCCTTAAGAACTCTAAATGCAATTATTGCAAAATATTCCTGGCTACTCTCCCACATTTGTCCCTCTGACAGCTTGAGTCAGTTACTCCTAGAACAGCTGGACAGGAAATTTAGCTGCATGCGCGAAAACTTAAACAATTTATCTCTGCTGTTTCACTTTGGTCTTTTACTCGCAGCAGGAGTCGCTGCCCTGGAACACGGCCCGTTCAACCAACCAGAGAATGAGCAGACTCCCTGCATCACTGGATCACCGCATCCATCCCCCATGCATCCTCAGTTCCTCCTTCGTCATTGCACACTGTCTCATCAATACTGTGTCCATCCAGCACAACCAGCTGCAACTGCCTGACTCCAGCCTTCCTGTTTTGTCATACAATGCTCACCTCGTCACCCCACGCATTAACCAACCCCAATGACAACACTCCCGCGCCCAACAACACCACCATCCACGACCCCAATCAGCACATCTTACCGCTCTACATCACTTCCAATTGCCATCACCCCCTTGACCTAGTGTGACCTTCGTTTATCCACATGCACTACTGGCCCATCCTTCAGACTTGGCATCGTCAAGCACCCCACCACTCAACTGTCCCACCCATCCCTCCCAGCACTCCCATATCGAAAACTCCAGGCCCCCGCCTACTGCATCACTACTGCAATCGCCAATGTTCCCTCCCAGGCTCGTTTTTCACCCTTGGCCCAAACCACCCATATGCTCCCGACGTCAGAAGCACTCACCACCATTCCCCACACCCCACGTCAACTCCTCATACCCAGTCCTCATTATTCCCAGTGGCTCCCCAGCACAGCGACACGGTTCACACTCTATCCTTCAGAAAGGCTTCCATGGCATCTCGATTTCTCACCTACCGCCCACTAAACTTCCCTTTCACATGCGCCCGGCCCATTGCCGCACTTCTCCTTCATCGCAATATATCCTCCTTGGCCCCTTAACCCGTGGCTCCCATGTAATTACTGCAACAATTCTAATCCCCTCAAATCCATCACATCCATCATTCACTTATCCGGCGTTACCCCTGCTCCCCAGGAGACCTGCATCACCTCGCTCATCACCCCCAGCTTTTGCCATTTGATGCACCCTTCTTTACACCATATCACAGCGCCTCAATTGGTTCTTTCATGTGCAATAACCTCATTACATCAATGGATAGAGTAACATACTTAAAACCGAATATATATTTAATCCGAATAACATTTTCGCTCAAGACTGATATATATTTTTATATTTATTTAACTTCCTTGCAGTGAATATGTTAACGATAGTGATCCTCAGTCGCGAAGATGTGTTCTGTCTAATTGTGTCACACGTTACATTTTGACCACGGCAGCAAAGGATCTCCTTGTAGTTATCCTCGACCCGATACTGAGGCACATTCCGATTGTTTATTATGAACATTTTTATTTCCTTTATTCCAACTCTGTGCGTATTATCCATTTTGACCTGCTTTATGCAGCCACGGGCAGTTCTGTCTGGTTCACTATTTATTTCTCCTATGATTGATTTGTGGCCATTTGGTTCCTGAACCTGAAATGTAAATATTGCACGGAGAAAACTGCAACTGTGTCTGTGGGATCAGTTGCTGTGCTGAACGGTTTAAAGAACATTTTCTGGTATTTTATGTTAACAGGTCTCTATGCACTGTCGAACGGTTTCTGGTATTGTCCTGTAATAGTAGATGTTCTACTTTCTCCAGCCTGTGGAACAATCGAGTTCCTCCATCAAATTCTGACTCCGTTGATCCCATTTTTCCTGATTGTGCTGAGCAATATTTTCACCTTCAGACACATTTTACTGAACACAAAGCCCACACGAGTTCGCGGACTCATAGCAGAGGCGAGAGTGACAGGGATCCAGGCATGGAGACCGATGGAAATCTACTATTTTGTTATTCATTATCTCGGCCAATTTTGTTCGTTGTTGTCAATATTAATAGTTTATTGCATTTTGTTCCGGATGTGACATTTGGGGTATATGAATCTATGGAAGGGATATTCTGTGCGTTTATTCGGTTTCATGCTGCAGCTCTTGACTTGCTGCACAAACATGCCGTTTCCCAGAAAACTTCAGAGAGCAGTTGAAGATAGGGCTGAAATACCCTTTTACCCCCTTACTTAAGTTCGTTCAATGATCTGAAGAAGTAAGTCACTGGCATTTTACAATATTTCCTACAATCAATTACAGGCGACAGACGGGGCTGTCGCCATAACAACAAAGTGGGGACTTTCGCTTAATTATCAAAGCTTGCAACCGGGCTCGTTACTTTGAACACAGGGCTGGAGGTGGACTGTCGCTTTGGTAACAGAGCTGTGCGATGCTTCGGAAACTAATGGTGTTTGCTGTGGTTTCAGGGAGGAGCTGGGTATGTCACTATGGTATCAGAGTGGGGTGCTGCCAATATGGCAAGAATAAAGTTTGTAGTGCAAGTTGACGATAACAGAGCTGGTGGTGACCTCAATTTGGTAACACAGCAGGAGATATCATTATGGCAACAGATACATGGGGGGCACATGGCACTACAGTAATCTATTCTATTTAAAAATCGGCATTCAGAAATTGATATCCCTTGCGGCGATTGGACAACAAGCTGCCCTCCCTGTTATCATTCCTCTCTCATTAGCTGATCCATCTGTCTATGATTCTGCTCTGTAACAACGATTGGATAGTGAGCCGTCGGGCCACCTCCGCCATCGCTCCCTTCCTATTGGCCGGCCTGGCTGCCAATTATCTATAAAACTCTCTCAGATTGGAAAGCAATATCCCCCCACCTCTGGCAGCATTCGTCACGCATTGGCCGTTCGATCCCTCCATTTCTTACTCCCTCAAACCCCACGGACTTTGAGAAGTCAGGCCGCAGCTTTGCTGCCTTTGAACTGGTATTTCCACCTCTCTGTATCCAATCACAACGATTTGACAGTGATCGTTTTCTCTCCCTCAACCTCACCATCACCCTCGTCAGCATCACCCCATTCCATTTGGCTGGGTAAGTCTCACGATCAGTTTGCTCCCTAGCTCTCATTGCAGAGTAAGCATCGTTTTCCCTTTGTCCAAACCATCATCATCATATTGTCCCCTCGCATCGACAGTGAGTATCGCTCGCCTACCTTTGACCAATATGACCTGGACCGTATCCCACTCCATGACACGGATTGCCTTCAATCCGCCCGTCCTCACATCTGCCCTCGTCCACCTGCCATTCAAGCTGCCCCTTTGCGTTATTTAGACAGAGATCTCAGCCTCCCACAATGGCGTCACACTTCTCCATCTGGCAATTCCTCCTGCCTAGCACAGGTTAGGGAAGGAAGTCTTCAACACTGACATCTCGCTCCCCCCATTGCCTGGGCCACATGTTATTCATCCCACACCCTCGCACTGACTGAAGAGTGAGCTGTCCTTCTGCCCTCAACGCAAGCAGCATCCCATGGTCCAGGGAAATAAATCCCGATTAATCAGCATTGCAACAACACATATTCTCTCACTTCCGCACCCACGCACATTAGTTGCTGTGTGTACCAACAACAAGGTGCACAGCAGGAATTCACCAGGGCTCCTGAGACAGCACCTTACAAACACATCAGGAAAGACAAGGACAGCAGATAAAATGGGGACACCAGCACATGGAAATTCCCCTCCAAGTCACTCACCAGCATGATATGGAAAAAAAGACAGCATTAACGTGTCGAGTCCGTATGCCTCAACTTCATACGGACTCAAAACATTAACTCCGTCTTCCTCTCCACAGAAGCTCTCAGACATGCTCAGTTTTTTCGAGCAATTTTTGTTTTTGTTTCAGATTTTCAACATCCGCAGCATTCTATTTTGACTTGTAAATATGCCACCTTTCCTTAAGTTTATCTGAATCAAATCTTGGAGCCCCATTTTTATCATCATTCTGGAAGTACCTACACCCCATAGACTGCATGGACAAGCTGTTTTATTCCACGTTTAAATCCCATGGTTTTTTTTGTGTGTATCTTATGTGTCCTGTATGTGATTGTAGAGGGATTTTAAAGGAGTTTGATTTTAGGTTCCAGAGGTATAAATTGGTAGCTCATATTTCATTCTTCTGCCACTGGTCAAGGACAGTTTGGTCGCTAAACAGTTTTTTTTAATTTATTAAGTTTGCAAACCTAGTTCTCGTACTCTCTTAACTTAAAATGAAGAATTCGTTAGAATTGAGGAATCCTGGTGGTTCGTTCAAACTTATCGCATTTCTCGCTGCTCGGGAATAGTTGGATTGGGCATTACAGCACATTCTCCACTGTGAGACGTGACCCTAATTCAAAATAAATTAAACGTTAATATTGAGAGAACGTGCACATAGAGAGGAGCACATATGTTCATTGTCTGTGAAAGCATTGATAAATAACTATTCACGTGCATATTTTAGCCACGTCCACATTTTGACATGCTTCCCTGATTATCAATAGTAGTGGCCTATCGCCTGCTCAAATACAACTTTGGCAAAGGTGATTTCGGAAAGAATAGCGATTAAAACTTTAATCGTGGCCAAAAAATGCAAGTATCAGAAAAGGATTAAAACCAGGTGACTGAAAAATGCACACAATTCAATCAGCCATTAACATGGAATAATATTAGCAAAGCGTGGATTTATACCGTAAAAAACTAATCACATTGAGAAGCTCAATACCACATTCTGTGCAATGAATAAGTTCGCAGGGCAAAAGGCTTTGGGAACTATCAATGGACGAGATTGTCCGCTGAGATGCGAGCTTGAACAGAATATTTGCTGAAATCAGGCAAAGAGAATTAAATAGAGCTCGAAATATTCATGTTGGGAACTATATCTGTCGGGACCAAAAGAGATTGCAACTTTTGATCCGCAGGGATTGATCTCAGCTCAAATGGTTTCAATCTGCTTTCCCTTCTACTCTTTTATAAGTTTGGAGAGGAATTGGATACAAAACCCCATTTGAGACCAGCAATTACTTCATGAAGTTTAGTCCACGTTTCCCTCTAGTTATAAACATCATGGGCTATTAAGCCTTTTCAACCCCTTTCCAAAATCTCCACGAACAAGTGCATATGTGCACAAAGGTCACTGTCAAGCTGCACATTCTTTCGAATTGTAACTTTATTTCATATTGTCTTCAAAAATGACAAGTTATCATTACCTGGTAGGCGACACTTACAGGGCATGATTTTTTTTTTTAACGTGTAATGTCATCTACTTTCCACTGAAAATAGACGGATCAGAGTATTTCCTAAATGATCAGACGTTAGAAACTGTAGATTCGCACAGAGGTTATAAGGTACTGTACAGAAAACTGCCGTCAACTGAGAATTGCAACACTGAGACTGACCAGGAAGCAATAATGTGAAGGATTACAGTATCAAGAGAATAGGTACTGTATGTAGGACGGGATAGTACTTCCTGTGTTTTAAATCCAGGGAAGGAGTGGAATTAAATGCGATGCTTTCAGAATGCTCCATAAAATGTAGGTGATTAAGGAGATCAGTAATTTCTTAAAAAAAAACTTGGTAAGGGAATCAGGGCTTTGGATCAATAACGGAAAGAGTGATGAATGTCTCCTAGGTGCACATTATCATAGCTAAGTCTGCACCAGATAAAGACATGGATGAGGAGCATAATGTCAGCTGGGCTGAGGTGAGAGCGAACGCAACAAACCCACTGAAGGCAGCATTTTTCAAACTGCGGCCCATGGGCTTGGTAGAAAACAGGGCGTCAAATATTGTGCTGATGATCACTAGCAGCAAATGAACATGATGTGGACTTCACTTAGTGACTTTGATATAATGTTTGTTTCGTTTGAGTTGACCTTGGCTCATTCCACCCTGTCAATGGATGATAAGACAAACATGTGACCCTTGCAAGCTTGACATTTGATAGTTGTACAGATTAGAGAGCGAGAGTGGGACGAACTGAAGAGAAATAACATCGAGAGAAAAAGCTGATGTCAATATCGTACAAAGAAATCCAGCAACTCTCCTGCTGATGATATCCCCAATATGAAATATTAGATGGGAAAGTAGAGACCCATCAAAGACCATGATATTGCAAAGTCGGTGGAGAAGCCAGTGCTGGGGTTTCTCCGCTTCAGTTAGGGTGGTTAAGAGTGGAATCCAGTAATGGAAGCCCAACTAAGAGACGAGTGTAAGAGATAGAGAATGGCCATGCATTGTAAGTGAGGGTTAGAGAGTATTTGTGACAAATACATTTTGCATTCGGAAAATGAGCTCAAGCAGGACAAGCAACTGGTCATATGAGGGATTCAGAAATGTGATGTAGGAGCAATGATACTGCAATCTCGGGTCAGAGGGGAATTTGGAATCGATGCAAAATAAATCCATACTCATCTTGAGGCACCAGATAGGGAGGCGAACATGGTCAGTGAAAAGCGAACGATATTGCTGATGAGGCGACTGAGAAAGGTTTTAGCTTTTTCTATTCTGGAGAGACTCAATAATTATATTAATATAGAGCTAGCCGGGAGAGAGAATGGAGGGGCTTTTGGCGGGTGTATTCTAAATAAACACACATTAATTCTGGGTCCCCCCCAATCTCCCCAACCCTCCATTCTCTCCACTTCCAACTTGCTCTATTTCTTCTGTCTTTCACTCTCTCTCTCTCTCTCATTTTCTGACGCGGAACTATTTCTGCCAATACCATTCCATTAACCATCTAAGTTAAACGGCCGAAGCCAATATTACCATGAACAATTGATTTTTCAATCTTTGTTTATTGTTAACGTGCTGCTCGACAATCATAGTTTGCACCTTTGTACTCGGGATTTGAGGGATAACATCAAGCCCTGTTTTTTGTTTTGATGCGATTTTGATTCATAATAATCATTTCACAATGTAATTTACATCGGAGTCAAAGCTGCTGATGTAATGTGTTTGTTCACTCAGTGTGACTAATAGCAATAATCAGGAATACAACCGTCTCAGAGGAATAACATACCCTTTATAAATCAAATGCCATCAGAATGGGTGAGCTCAGGGTGCCTGCCGGAGCTGTGGGTTCGAGTCTCCCTCACAGTAATGGAATATCTAGTCAACTTTCAAATACAAGATATTTACTTTCTTGTTCTTACGCCAGTTGGAGTATTTGGTGAGCCATTGAGTCCAGTTCATAATGTTGTAAATGGGTATTTGACACAACTGATCGAATCGACAATTTTTTACTTGCTTTATGTTTAAAGCTTACTGATCAGTTTTAAACGTTGAGGAAAGAAATTTCTTAAATCTTTGCTTTGTCGACCTTTTGTGAATTTCATGTATCTGCATTGACCATTTCGGATGAAATCCTGGCAATTCTAAAAGTTTATTTGTTGTACTGTGTAAATTGTTGTCAGCTGGACACAAGGACATTGGAAACAGGAGTTAAGTATGGCATACAGCACGAGCTGTAAGGCGTTCAGCATTACGATCAGATCGTGACTCATTTAATGGCGCCCCAGCTCCCTTTTCCATTGGTTTACCAATAATCCATTACTCTGCTATACTGTAAAACTCCGTTTACCCAAACCTTGTGTATTTTCAATATCTCGGCATCCAGAGTTCTGTTTCCAAGACAATTCCAGAGATCTCCGACCCTCGGAGTGAAAATAGCCTTAATCATCCCCAGTTTCAATGTGTGGAAGTTGATTGTGAAACAGTGCCCATATGGCCTTTATTATTCCATGAGGTGAAAAATCCTGTCAATTCCTCTTTAAACGTCCTCTGAATCGTGTACGTTATAGTAATATCAGCTCTTATTCTTACCAACTGCTTTGATTGTGGACGCAACCAGCTCAAAATTTTCTCATATGATAACTCCATCAACACAGGACTAAACCTAATAATCCTTGCCTGAACCAACTCCCATTCAATAATATCACCTGTTATCTCAGTAGATCAATACTGCGTGTGATATTGCACATTGGCTCTCACCAGCGTCATATCAACACGCAGAAGACGATCGATTGTTCCTGCCAGTATCACTTTGCGGGCCGGACCTGTCCTGGAATATCACTGCTCAAAACTTCTCAGTTATTCATAACGAGGCAGCTAACTGCCATAGGAGGCTGCGCAATGTCACACCTCTAACAATAAACAACATTAATCCGTTTTGCAACAACTTCAATCATTGTTTTGCTTTTCAACGATCTAAAATATTATTCCCTTCTGCCACGTTGTATGCCTCGCTGCCGAACTGAGTCTGTTCCTGTTTCTTTCACATAGTCTTCCCTGAAAGAATATGGATGAAGTTACAGCCTGTTGCCGGAGCTCATTGTGAAATGGAATGTATTGCTCTTATATTGAAAACATTTACAGTGCACCTGAGGGACTAACAACACGTTCATGTTAGTTGTAATCTAGGATGAGCAGTATCAATGTTTTGTTAAACAGTCCCCCTGCTAAATCTACATTTTGCAATTACTACAATTGGAGTTTCAGTTAGGTTTTTGGTTCTCTGACAAAGGAATTATATTTTGCGTGTTCCTTGTTTCGCAGACAGATTGAACAGTGCATGGCGTGGGAATGAGTGACATCCTCCTGGGATATTTGTCAGCACAAGATGAGATGAAACATAAATAAATAGAGAAAATGCTGGAAAATTTCACTGGGGGCATCTGTGTAGAGAGGAACCGATTAAACGTTTCCCGTCCGTGCGGCCCTCCTTCAGCTCTGGAAGAAGAGCCATACCAATACAAAACGCTAATTCCGTTTCTTTTTCTACAGGTGCTGCTCGACCAGCTGAGTTTATCCAGTGTCCTCAGTTTTTACTTATGATTTCCAGCATCCACACTATTTTTCATTTAACTTGTGAGAGGAAACAGCATTCTTCTGAAAATTGGATGAATTCACGAAGGGAGATGGAGGCCAAGATGGGGAGCAGATTAAATACGTGATGTCGATCAATTGTGTTTTTTTTTCTTTCTTGCAAATTTATGATTATGTACTGGCTGTTAAATTAATACAATGAAATTGATCATATAGTCACGAATCAGATTCTTTGAGGTTGAGAGAGGATAGCATTAAATCTTCTTTCCATGACTCTGATGTACATTTTTTTGTATTTATGATGCACTATTATCTTAATGTATTTTGCATGAAATCGAGAGTTGAAATGTTGATATATTTTAAGAGAGTTGAATAAATCTTACTCAAGCTAGAATGTGAAGTGTGATTTTCATGAGTAATCTCGATAGACCGCGTATCATGAGATAATGATGGTTAAGTCTGCGCAAACAATAAATTATTGCTTGGTATCTTCATTAATTACTCGATTTGGTGGACTTTCATCTGAAACATATGTGCTCTGTATTTTTTGCTTTTAAGTAATGGAATGGATTTGAACAAGAGAAAAAAGCAAGTTAACAAATAGAGACTGTGATCATCTCTCGAAATGTTAAACTTTTCACAAACGTTTCTAAATGAACAAAAATAAATACACGCCGAAATTTACAGGCAAGTAGCATTTATGACTTGGATGCTCGCTCACATAATAACAATGAGTCAGATGTGAAACGGAGCAATACAAGAACGATGTTAGAGGTATAGAGGGATCAACGGGAGATAACAAACGAAAAGTAATGAGGGAGATGAAAGAGAGAGAAACAGAGGATGCAAGTGAAAGAGAGATAGATTTGGAGAGAGAGAGAGGACGAGAGGGGCGGCGTGGGGTGGGGGGTTTGGAGGGGGTTGCGGGGTGGGGGGAATACAAGTGGGGTGTAAATGAGATAAAATACGTTGTGAGTTACTTATGGTGATGAACTTCTCAAGTCTCTTGAACGATTTGTGAGGTAAACTGAGATGAGGACACCTGAAATATGTTGCAGTTTCGTTTAGTTTCACTGCTATACTCATTTGTTATGTGTTTACCTCATTCGGTGAATGTTCTTTTTCTGGATATACGAGCAGAGTGAACAGGCATTATTGAATAATTTCTTTCACTTTCACTAATGGTGATATATTATTAGATAATGCTCTGAAAATATGTATTTGCACAATTTCATCAAGGATGACGTGCAATATCTTCATTCTGTCCGTTTCTCATTTGTAAGCAATGGAACGTGAAAGATAAATTTCTTGAACGTAGTTCAAGACCATCCTCCTCTTCGCCAACAACAATTATATTAGTTATCAATGGTTAAAAATAATAATTGAGTTGTGTATATAGATGATACGTGTATTAGAATTCGCCTCATGTTTTTATTCCATATAAATCTTGGAATCTCAGTCTGTTATTGCATTGCACTGAATCCTCTATCTTCTAATCTAACACTTAGGTTTACCCACTTTCCAAAACCAATTGCCCAGGCTTCCAAATCCGATCTTAGATGTCTCCCTCCCAATTTCACGGCGGGGTTCAGTTTTTGTATGAATCTCCCCAGCAATTCCCACACTCAATGTCTCTTCCTCATTCTCTTTGTGTGAGCCAAGTTTAGCTTGCATAACCCTGAACAACTAATCAGTTGCTCTCAGTATGTACCCAAATTTTCTTCATCAGCATGGAACGCAAAGCTGGTTTAAACAAACAATGTGCCTGCTTCCTCAATGACATTCACTCCTAGGCAATGGTTCGACGACCTCAATTGTCCTTTTCACTGCAACCAGTGTGCAATGTATTCAAATTAATGACTAATACATCTCCAATACGATTTGACAATAAATTGAAAAAAAAATCCTCTGCTCAAAAACATTTCATAAACATTCCTTTAAGGATACAACAGGAAAGGCATCCTACAACCTGAAAGACTGTGATTTGGCTTCCTTGGCGGATCATTGTTTATGTATTTCATTACTTTTCTCTGTTCCAGTTAACGTGCTAACGATTCTGATTTTATTCAGAGGAAAGTGTGGTCTTTCGAAATGTATCAACCGCTACCTGTTGGGCATGGCAATGGCCGATCTGCTGGTCATCGTCACTGATCCTATGTTAAGAGGGATATTTCCAAGATACTTCCCAGGTTCATTTCTGGACATTACTCCCGTTTGCTGCCTCAATAACTTCCTGCTTTTTGCAGCCACGACTGTTTCTGTATGGCTAACAGTGGTGTTCACCTTTGATCGTTTTGTGGCAATTTGTTGTGAGAAGCTGAAAAGAAAATATTGTACCCCGAAAACGGCAGCTGTGGTTCTAGCAACAGTGAGTGTGCTAGGCTCCTTAGAGTGCACGCCTTGGTTCTTCGCATCTGAAGCTGTATATATAATTGATAACGTTCCCTGGTATTGTACCATTAAATCTAGCCTCATTAATTCCACTGCTTGGGCAGCATATGAGTTGTTTCACCGCATTTTGTCTCCTTGTGTCCCGTTTTTTCTAATTTCGATTCTCAACCTTCTGATTGTCAGATGCATTTTATTGACCAGCAGAGTCAGGAGGGATCTCCAGGGCCTCAGCAGTGGCGAGAACCGCAAGGATCCAGAGATGGATCAAGAAGAAAAGCTATCATTTTACTGTTCAGCATAACAGGCAGTTTTTTAATGTTATGGGTGAAACAGTTTGTATTTTATGTTTATCAGCGAATTACAGAACAATATGGTGTTTCTGCCACTGACCACCATTATATCACAGAAAGAACAGCAATGATGCTCCTGCTTCTCAGTACATGCACCAACACGTGTATTTACGCTGTGACACAGGCGAAATTCAGAGTGGAGTTTAAGAAACTGTTGATATACCCATTCAAACTGCTTGTTAGATTATTTAAATATATGACCGAGACCTTGGATTTGAAGCATGAGAAATAAATGCCATTTGAAACACTAACGCCTTCAGCCTTCATTTTTAAATTGGCATTGCAAAGGCGCAAACATCTTCGTTGAGCTTATCCTAAGACTCTTGTTGAATTTTAAAACTCCGAAGAGAAGTCTTCAAAGTGTCCCTGCAGCGCTTCCTTTGTCTTCGATGAGAGCGCACCCCAGCCTCAAATCCTCCATAGAAATGTCATTTGGTTAACTATTTTAAAGCATTTTGGTTGCATAAACTGGGTGGGACAGCTGTGTCTCTGGTGAAAGACTGAATGCTTGACGTGTCAGTTCAATGTCTGCTATTCTGCCCTGCCATCTGAGCTGCTGAGCTTTCCTCAGGCAGCTCAACTAAAAATGATTTCTCTTTATGACATGGTGTTTGTTGCACAATCAGATTTTCAAACTTTTTGCAAAGTTGACAGTCCTATTGCAGTGTGGACTTTCACTTAGGTAAGCGGGCAGATTTCTCTTCACTTCCAGGTTGATTTCAGGAGGCATCCAAAGGTTACACTTTTTATGTGTGATTTACATTCTTGCACGTGCCTCATTATCGACAGTGCGATTGAGTGCGCTGCCGAGATAAGTGAAGCCCTCCATTGCAAACAGCTTGTGAGCATAGAATGAAATATTGCGCCCTGGTACATTACTTCATTTTTCGTCATGATGATCATGAGGTACAAGTTGTTGCATGATTGGTGGGCAAGTCTGTGCTGCCTGCATTCCCAGCTCTGAACTGGTAACACGCACACAGTCATCTGAAAACACAAAGTGATGAAGAATATTCTTAGACACTTTGTTCATTGCCTGCAGTAGTCGCAGGATGGTGAGATTTCATGTTGTGCAATATTTCATTCCAATGTCAGCATCGCCATAATGGAGAGCATTGTAGAGAATGGGGAGAAAAAAGAAAACATGCTGAAGAGAGTCGATTCCAGCACACAGCCCTGTTTAACTCCATTAGTGACCGGAAACGGGTGAGAAGACTCACCGTCATCCAGGGAAGGTGTGAGCTTGGCGTCGTGGAACGGTTGAAACAGTGTGATGAATTTCTCAGGGCATCAGAATGTTTTTCTGACCTTCTAAAGCCTCTCCAGGCTGACCTGTGTCAGATATTCATAAGTTCCTTAGAAGCCAGAACCTTGTTCTTGACAGTTCTAACTCGAAGAGTTTAAGCTGCCTTACTGCAAGAGCCATGTCAGTGATTCTAGGACTATTGATTGAACTGCAGTCTCCACTGGCAGCAGATCCTTTTCGACGCGTTGCACTGAGAAGATCAGAACGATTATGGCGAAGGTTTTCCGAGAGAGGAAGTGGCGTGAGATTTCACTGTGATTGTTTGATGGTTGGTGGGTTGCATTCCATTTGTGCAGCTTGGCAATGAGGTACCTTGTATTTTTCTGGAGCATTCCCTATCTACCTCATAGGATGAAAGATTTTAATTAGGCTATTAACGAGGCATTTGCATCCAGCCATTTAGACAAACGTTGGGACATCATCAGCTTCTTTACGTTTAACTATAGACAGAAGACTGACAGTTTTATTCGTTTTCTGTTTGGTGGAAGCTTTATCAAGAGAACGGTTAATGGAAAACATATCTCTTCATTGCTGTATGAAAGCTGAATGAGAATGTTTATTATTGGGTTCCGCCCATCGTTGTAGATTGTGTTTTTGTTCTTTCTATGGTTCTGGCACATAGGCGCAGAGGACTGCTGACAAATTAACCAAGGCTTGTGCCTTCAAGCAGTTTTCGAGCATCACATGAACTGTTCTATCTTGTATTGGCGGCAAATTAGGAAATTTATTCGCTATTCTGATTGAATAATTCGTCTTACATCTTTCAGAGCTTGCAACCTTCAATCCTGCAGAGGTTTGAGGAGGCTACGTGCTTAGATATAGTGGACATGTGATTGAGCAAATCACAGTGAAGGTAATGATTCTCTTCCATTAGTTATTGGATCCGCTCATAATTTTCATTATTCAAATGTTGATTCATACGAACGGTAAGACAAAGGTCATGTACAGCACTGGAAACACTGCAGTCCTGATTGTCGCTCACTTCTCCTCAATTCGCTGTCACATTTTCACTGGTTAATTGCGACTCAGATGTTCTCTGAGAAAGATTCCTTCTTGCCTGCCTTTTTCAAACTTGAGACTTTGCGAAACTTGTGCACTTTAAGATCTGGCAATGTCAATGTGTGAGCCAAAAATGTCTATGTTTGAAAGGATAAGACAGTGGTCAGCCCAACAACCAACGCCCCACATGGCATCATTATCCGAACACCCTACCTGCCCTGTGCCTCGTTATGATATGGTCCATTAAATGCCAGTGCTCAGAGATGGGGTGCACCCAATGTCCAGTGTTCCAATTGGAGTGGCGGAAAACCGTGTTGGTGATTAAAAGGCCATGTTCTTCACCCATCTGCAGCACGGCAAACTTCCAATGGCAAGTTTCTTGTGAGCCCTTCCGATAAGACCTAGTAGCAGAAAGACCATATGACATAGGAGAAGAAATTAGGCCAATCGGCCTATCGAGTCTGCTCCGCCATTCAATCATGGCTGATAAGTTTCTCAACACCTTTCTCCCGCCTTCTCCGCATAACATTTTATAACCTTAGCAATGAAGAACCCATCTATCTCCGTCTCAAATACACTCAATGACCTGGCCTCCACAGCCTTCTGTGGCAAGGAATTACATAGATTCACCACTCTCTGACTAAAGAAGTTTCTCCTCATCTCTGTTCTAAAATGTCTTCCCTGTTCTCTGAGATTGTGCCCTCGGGTCCTAGTATCTCCTACTAACGGAAACATCCTCCCCACCTCCACTCTATTCAGGCCTTTCAGGATTCTGTAAGTTTCAATCAGATCCCCCCTCATCCTTCCGCAGTCCATCGACTATAGACACAGAGTCCTCAAACGTTCGTCAGATGTTAAGCCTTTCAATGCTGGGATCATTCTCGTGTACCTCCTCTGGACCCTCTCCAGGGCCAGAACATCCTTCCTGAGATGCGGGGCCCAGAATTGCTCACAATATTCTAAATGTGGTCTGACCAGACCCTTATAAAGCCTCAGCAGCACATCCCTCCTTTTATATTCTAGTCCTCTCGATATAAATGTCAACATTGCATTTGCCTTCCAAACTATCGACTCAACCTGCAATTTAACCTTAAGAGACTCCTGGACTAGGACTCCCAAATCCCTTTGCACTCCAGGTTTCCGAATTCCCTCCCCATTTAGAAAATAGTCCATGCCTCTATTCTTCCTACCAAAGTGCATGACCTCACACTTCCCCACGTTGTTTTCCATCTGCCACTACTTTGCCCATTCTCCTAACATGTCCAAGTCCTTCTGCAGCCTCCCCGCCTCCTCAATACCACCTCTCCCGCCACCTATCTTTGTATCATCTGCAACCCTAGCCAGGATGCCCTCAGCTCCTTCATCTAGATCATTAATGTATAAAGTGAAAAGTTGTGGTCCCAACACTGACCCCTGCGGAACTCTACTGGTCACCGGCCGCCATCCTGAGAAGGACCCCCTTTTCCCCACTCTGTGCCTCCTGCCAGACAGCCAATCTTCTATCCATGCTAACATCTTGCCTCTAACACCATGGGCTCCTATCTTACTCAGCAGCCTCCTGAGTGGCACTTTGTCAAAGGTCTTCTGAAAGTCCAAGTAGATAGCATCCATTGGCTCTCCTCTGTCTAACCTACTCGTTACCTCCTCAAAGGCTTCTAACAGATTTGTCAGGCATGACCTCCCCTTGTTGAAACCATGCTGACTTTGCCCGATTTTACCATGCACTTCAAAGCATTCTGAAATCTCATCCTTAACAATTCACTTTAAAATCTTTCCAACGACCGACATCAGGCTAATCGGCCTGTAATTTCCCATCTTTTGCCTCACTCCCTTCTTAAACAGGGGGGTTACATTCGAGATTTTCCAGTCCTCTGGGACCCTCCCTGACTCCAGTGATTCCTGAATGATCACCACTAACGCCTCCACTATCTCTTCAGATATCTCCTGCCAAACTCTGGCGTTGTAATCATCTGGTCCAGGTGATTTATCCAACATCAGACATTTTAGTTTTCCTAGCACCTTCTCCTTGCTAATGGCCACCACACTCACCTCTGCCTCCAAACTCTCTTGAAATTTGGGGATGTCACTCGTGTCTTCCACTGTGAAGACTGACGCAAATCACCTATTCAGTTCCTCCGCCATTTCTTTGTTCCCCACTAGTACTTCTCCAGCGTCATTCCCTTTTGCACATAAGTCCCGTTCCTGCCCAGGTGTAACCTTTCTGTTTGTACTTGTCCCATCTCCCCCAGAAACGTTCCCCATGTGCCAGGAACCTGGAGCTCTCCCCCTCACATCATCGCTTCAGCCTCCTGTTCATCCGATATATCCTCCTATTTCTACTCTGACTAGCACGTGACACTGGCAGTAACATTACGATCAATACCATTGAGGTCCTACTTTTCAAATTACTTCCTAACGACCTGTATTCTCTTTTTAGAACCACGATCCTTTTTACCTGTGTCGTTTGTACCAATGTGTATCACGACCACTAGCTGTTCACCCTCACTTTTCAGATTGTCCTGAAGCTGCTCTGAGATATCTTTCGCCCGAGCACCAGTGAGGCAACATACCATCTTGGAGTCTCGTTTGCGGCCACAGAAACGATGATCTATTACCCTTACAATAGAATCCCTTATAAATATCGCACTCCCAAAAATGTTTACTTCTCCCTTGTGCAGCAGAGCCAAGCACAGTACAACGAATTTGGCTGTTGCTGCTTTCACCAGAGAGGCCGTTCCTCTTAACAGTATCCAAAGGGGTATATCTGTTTTAAAAAGGAATCACAACTGTAGATCCCTGCAATGCCCGCCTAGTCCTTTTTCTCTGCCTTGTGGTCAACCATTCCATTCCTGCCTGTGTACCTTTAGCCTGCGGTGTGACCACCTCTCTATATCCACGATACTCCCCACCGTGCGTGTGTTCCACAGTGTCCCCAGCCGCCGTTCCAGCTTCAGAACCCAGGCTTCCAGGAGCTGCAGTTGGAGACACTTCCCACACACATGCAGGCTCCGGGCATTGGAAATATTCCCGGATTCCCAAATTAACTCAGTCTCTATAGGAATTGATTGAGGAGAATGTCACTTCGGTTACAGAGGCTGGGGTCAGTCAGTACAGCAATGGTTTGCAGAGATTGTCACTCAGGTTACAGAGCCTGCTGCCGGCAAAAATAGTATTTGATTGGGGAGACGGTCACTCAGGTAACAGAGCTGGGGCGAGTCAGTAGACTAATTGATTGGGGAGACGGTCACTCAGGTAACAGAGCCTGGGCGAGTCACTAGATTAATTGATTGGGGAGAAGGCCACTCAGGTAACAGAGCCTGGGCGAGTCAGTAGAATAAGTAATTGGGAGTCCGTCACTCAGGCTGCAGGACCAGTGGCCCTATTAGCGCAACAAATAATTGGGGAGACTGTCAATCAAGCTGCAGAGACGGGGGCCAGTCGGCATATTATTTGGATGAGAAGATTCTCAATCACATTACACGACCAGGGGACAGTCAGTATATTAATTGATTGACGAGGCTGGTTACAGAACCAGAGGCCTGTCAATATAGTAATTAAATTAGGGAGACTGTCACAGAGCTTACAGCGCCAGGGCCTGACACTCTAGGAATTGATTGAAGAGACTGTAATATCGTAATAGAGTGCTGTGATTGTCAGCATCTTTGCAGAGACATGGTCCTGTCACTATTTTAACAGAGTGGAGAGACACTCAGCATATTCAGAACATGGGGTCTCTCACAATCGTAATAGAGTGGAGAGACTGCCAGAAATTTTACAGAGCTGGATTTTGTCACTATATTAACAGAATAGGGTGACTATCAGTGTGTTTACAGAGCCCGGGGACTGTCACTATAGCAACAGAATGGGGAGACTGACTGTATTCTGACAAAGCCAGGGCCCTATCACTAACATAATGGAGAGGGCAGACCATAATGCTCACTGAAGAGCCCGGGGCTTGCTAAATAATTGAATGGGGAAACTGTCAGATATTACAGAGCCAGGGACTTTTCACTGTGATAATAGACAGGAGAGCCAGTCCGTATGTTTACAGACCCGGGTTCTGCCACTGTTGGAATTGATTGAATAGACTGTCAGTAAATTTACAGATACGGGGGCCTGTCAGTACAGTAATTGAATATTGGGACTGTCAGTTTGTTTACAGAGCAGGGGGCCTCTCAATGTTGTCAGAGACAGGGCCAAATGTCAAAATGTGTACAGAGCAGGGGGCTTGCCACTAAATGAATAGAGTTGGCAGACTCTGAGAATGTTTACAGAGCCGAGGGCCCGTCACTGTAGTAATAAAGTGCGGACACCGCTAATACATTTACAAACCTGGGGGCCTGTCACTATATTAATAGCCTGCGGAGATTGTCATATTATCTACAGTGCCGTGTGTCTATCAGTATATTAATAGAGTGGGAAGATGCCCAATAGTTTTACAGTGCCGGGGGCTATCGCGTTAGGGACAGAGTTGGTAGACTGTCGTTTGTTTACAGAGCCTGGGAATTGTCACTATATTAATATAGCGGGGAGACTGTCAGTCTATTTACAGAACCAGGGTCAATCTATAGGGAGAGGCTGCGTAGGCTGTTATTATATTTGCAGACCCGGGAACCAGTCACTATACTAAGAGAGTGGTGAGAATGTCAGTATGTTCATAGAGCTGGGGGCTGTTACGATTGTAATAGAGAGGGGAGACTTTCAGGATGATTAAAGAGTCGGGGACCTGTCAATATACTAATAGAGAGGCTGGTTTGTCGGTAATTTGATAAAACTGGGCTTCTTGCTCTACAGTAATAGAGTGGGCAGTCTGTTAGAATGTTTACAGAACCTGAGCCTGCCGCAATAATTATAGAGTGAGGGTAACAGTCAGTATTTTTACAGAACTGGTCGCCAGTTATTGCAGTAATAGAGTGGGGAGACTCTCAGTATGTTTACAGACCCGGGGGCCGTCACCATATTAAGAGAGTAGGGAGAAAGTCAGCATTGTTAAAGTGCTGCTAGCCTGTCAACATACTAATAGAGAGACTGGCCTGTCGGTACTTTGATAGAAAGCGGTTCCTTTCACTTCAGTAATAGAGTGGGGAGACTGTCAGTATGTTTACAGAGCCGTGGCCTGTCTTTATAGCAATAAAGTGGGACACTTTCAATAATTTCCGAGTGCCAGTAGGTGTCAGGAAAGTAATAGAGGGGCGAGATTGTCAATATGTTCACAGAACCGAGGGACTGTCACTACCCTAATAGTGTTGGGAAACGGAATGTTTAGAGAGCCAGCTGCCTCTCACTATTGTGATATACTGGGGTGACTGTCAGTATGTTTAAAGCGCCTGCGGCCTGTCAGTATAGTAATAGCGTGGACAGATTGTTAATGTTTTGAAAGACCTGCGGTGTGTCACTATAGCAATAGCTTGGGGGGAGGCGTGGGGTTAGGGGTGAAGTAGGGGAGCCCTCACTGTCTTTACAGAGCTAGGGGCTTGTCACCATTTTAAAGTGTGGATAGACTGCCAGTACGTTGACAGAGCGTGGGGCGTGTCTCTATAGGAATACAGTGGTGCACTCTCTGCATTTTTACAGAGCCAGGGTCCTGTCGCCATAGCAATAGATTTTGTAGACTGACAGTGCGTTTTCAGCTAGAGCGTCTGTCATTATATTAATAGATTGTGGAGGTTATCTGTATGTTTACAGGTCAGTGGCCTGCCCCAAAGTAATCGCATTGGGACACTGTAAGTTTCTTTAGAATGCCGGGGTTCTGTCACTTTAGTAATAGATTGGGGAGCCTCTCTGTATGTTTAAAGAGCTGAGGGGATGTCAATATATTAAGAGAGAGGATAGACTGTCACTATCTTTACAGAACCCGTATTCTGTCACTATAGTAATATCTTGGAGAGATTGCCGTTATATTTACAGAGAGAGTGACCCATCAAAGGAGCAATAGACAGGGCAGACTGTCAGTATGTTTACAGAGCCGGGAGGCTGTCTCTATATTTATAGACTGGGAGACTTTCAGTGTGTTTACAGATCCGGGAGGATGTCTCAATATTCATAGACTGGGAGACAATCAGCATGCTTAAAGAGCCAGGGGCCTCTCGCTATAGTAATAGATTGGGATGACTGTCGGTATGTTTACAGGGCGGAGGCCCTCTCACTATAGTAATAGATTGGGATGACTGTCGGTGTTTTTACATGGCCGGGGCCCTCTCATTATTGTAATAGTTTGGGCTGACTGTCAGTATGTTTACAGAGCAGGGATCCTCTTAATATTGTTACATACTGGGGAGAATGTCACTATGCTTATCGAGCTGTGGGCCTGTCACTAGCTTAGTAGCGAGGAGGGTCTCTCAGTATCTTTACAGAGGAGGGAGCCTCGTATTATAGTTGCATACTTGGGTGGTGTGGGGAATTGTCAATGTGCTCATCGAACTGTGGGCCTGTCAGTAGCTCAGTAGCGAGGTGGTACTCTCAGTATGTTTACAGAGCCTGCGGCCTCTCAATACACTAATAGATTTGAATGACTGTCAGTGTGTTTACAGAGCTGGAGGTTCACCCCCGGCTTCTTCCTCTTCACCCTGTAACTTCCCGCAGCCCTCTTGCTGCTTTAATTGACATCAGAAAAATGTATTTGCTGTATTTCCGACAGCAGCGACTACGCTTCAAGATGACGCCGTCGCCTTAATGTATTTGGCTGCTTTGTTTGTGGGTTAAGAATTTTTCTTTCTTTGAAAAGTAGTAGCGGGAATCAAAAACTTAGGAGAAGGCGATATACCCCGTTGTTTCTTTGATTTCCAAACTCCATGAAACACTCCTGCAGCCCGGCACCACGTAACAAGCTCACAACCCTTCCATCACTTCTGTCCCTGCTCTCCACCTACTGTTAGCAACTCTGCATCCACTAAAGCTCGTCATTCCCCCTCATCCCCGTTCCACACCCATTGAAACTCTTTGCAAACGTTTGATCTCCCTTTTCCACCCAGTGAATAACTACCCATCCCTCTGCTCGACCTTCTCCACCACCAAAAACTGTTGCGAACGCTCTGGCCGCCTTTCCCCACGCATTGAAGCTCTTCCCAATCCTCTGAATGCCCGTTGGCGCCCTCTATAATCCATCCTAACTATTGGATTGTTCTATTGTTCTTCCTTAGGCACTGAAACTCTTCGCAAACCTCTGATCGCCCCTTGGCGACCTTTAAAATCCATTTTAACAATTGGATTGTTTTTCTCTAGCCACCGAAACTTTTCCTAACCGTCTGAACGCGCTTCACCACCCACTAAAACACATCCCAACCCTCAGATCCCTCATCCCCACACACTGTTAATCTTCCAAATACCCTGACCATCCTTCCCCACTCATTGACATTAATCCCAACCATCGGATCGTTCCTCCCCACCCACTGAAACTCGTCCAGACCATCTGATAAACTTCGTCACTCACGCCATCTATTTCTAACACTCTGATCCCACCTCACCTCCTACTGAAACGATTCCCCACAAACTGAATCGACCTTCCCATACTTTGGCCACTTCACCACAATTTGACGAACATCCTTATCCCTGAAACTCTTTCCCATCTGCAGAACCTGTATCTGTACTGTAGTGGTTATCTCGATTTCCTGACACGAACAAGGTTTCTGTCTCGAAAATGTCTAGAACTTTAGTCTGCACGGAGCGTGGATCGCTCAGCTGGTAGATACTCGGATTTGCAAACTGAATGCCCAGTGCTTCAAGTTCGGTGTGAGTGCTGCCTTCGGCAAAACTCGGTCAATTCCCATGAAACCATTAAAAGTGAGGAATGTCCGCTCAATTTCCCTGCTCCTTCAATGGAACTAAATGAGATGCTATTATAACCTGCAAATAATGTGCATCCTACCGGAATTTAAGCAGCCACGACCGTTGTTATTCTTGAATAACAAGGGGGTCAAAGATTATCAGGATAGGCAGAATGAGAACCTGAGGCTGGAATCAAATCAACCATGATGTCTTCAAATCGGACAGCAGGCTTAAGGGGTCAAATGTCCTTATCCTGCCAATAATTGCCAAGCCACTAAATCCTTCCCAATTCGTTCAGTCGCTGAAATCCCCTATCACAACGTTACCCACCTCCTGAAGTAATTCCCAAACCCCGATTAAATTTCCATGTCCCCTTCTCCGCCTGCACTTTTGCTCTACACCCTGATATTTGTGAGATATCTTGCTCGGTAAATGGTCAGAGTGCTGACATTCCGAGGCACCTGCCTTATATCGGTCCCTTTCTGAAAGTGCTGTTCAGAACTTTCAGAGATTCCCCTCATTGGCTTCCACTTCCCATCCCGTATGATTCCTACCATTTCCACCAGCGCCAGTCCTTTCCCAAGCACTTTGTCCTGGGACATGTTCGTCCAAATGAGAAACAAGACAGGAAATGAAACAGTGATCAATGCAGTAAGTTTTATTGCGGCGTACAGCCCATTATTCAGAAAGCAGCAATACAGGGTCAGGGGTCGGTGGACTGAAACAATCAAACAGAGCCTGCTTCCCAACGAAGAATTCATTCAGAATGAACATGGAGAGCTCGGGCTGCCGGCAATCCATCACTGGATACTACTTTCCTTGTGGGCAGCATGCAAGCCAACTGGTTATTTTAAAGAAGCCTACTGGTTATTTTTAGGATGGCATCCTGGTGTGGGGTACACCGAAACATTTGAAGTCTTCCTCCTTTCTCATGGCAGGCCAACTGCGGTCCTATAATCCAAAATGAATAATTCATTGAGTGATCGTTGTGAACCCAGAGAGAGCGAGATCGATGGGAAAACACGATGCTGAGTTTCTCAGTGTTATTGGGAATGACTTTGAATCAAACGCCAACCTGAACACTTTTATATTTAATTAAAACTCACACTTCCCGCCCTCCCATTGACATCTACAGGCTCAAGCTTCGCCCTGAAGGTGAGTCCAAAGGTGTTTCTCAAAGTGGACACCATTACACCCACAATCTGAGACCAGAGATAGTGAAATGAAAGGTCTATCATTTATATCTAAACCTTTTCCTGTCAGGCGAAGAGTCCAAAGTGTTTCATAGACTATGGATAGTTTCTGTAACACCGAGACTGTTCTATATGAGAGAACGTGGTCAATCAGCTTTCAGAAAACTCTCTCAAATAAAGCAGGATATTTGATAGGCTGAGAAGTTTCTGGTCATGTTGGTTGGGAATGTGATGCTGATCGAATGGACACGGAGAATGCCAGCTTTTCAATAATCCATCAGATATGCTCTGTCCAATGAAGAGTTAGACAGGAGCTCTCTTTAATGTTTAACCCAAAGCATTAGACATTCAGCAGTGCAGAACTCTCCCAGTGGTGGGATGGATCTGCTGAGTGGGAAATCAACTCAGTATCCGGCAGATGCAGAGTGAAAATGGATAAATTAGCCACTTGTCTTACAGACATAATTTATTTTCCCAGACACCAACCACTGTGAACGCTGCGGTATACTTCGAATTAAATAAACCTGTCTGAAACCTTTTTAATCTCTCTCCCTGTCCTCGTTATGGAAAGCTGACTGATGTTTCGGTAGCGTTATCAGAATCACTTCCACTTTTCCTCCGTTTTCCTCATTTTTCACCTGGGAGACGGACAGTGAGAGTCCGTGAAATTGACTGAGGGAGCTGTACTGAGGGAACATCCGATCCTGTCCTCACACACAGTATATGCTCTCTCACTTTTCAGCAGGTATCAGTGATGGTTACCCCTATGTAGTGCGTTGGGACTGAGACCAACTGCAGAGTTTGACGATCAAATGACTCGTCCGGAATGAACCACCTACTCAGAGCTGCCCTTCTATTGCTGCTCTGCTTAGAACAGCTCCCAAGACCGACAATTCTGTCTAGCTGCTAAGCTAGTAACTGAACCTTCCAGGAATTAACCTGTAGAACTAGCTCATGTTAAAACTTTCAGTCTCACAAACAATCAGCTTAATGCAGCAGCTTAAAACATGATTCTCAAATCGAATAACTTAGTTTAAAAATATAAATATCCGAGCACTGGCCTCTGAATAATCGGAGAAATTTACAAGCACATACCTTTGCCGCCCCATTGTAATCCAGCAATAGGACTGTGCTGTGTCATCATGAGAACTGCTATCAGCAAGATGACAGTTTTCTCCATCTTAGTTGGATTTCCTCAGAGTTAGTATCAGGATGCTGGAGTTGATGTTTTCTGTATCGAAACTCCGAGATTGTGCTGCTTTTATAATCACACACACACGGGTAGTGACATCACTCACTGAACTTATTAGGGCGGAAGGCGTTTCACTTCCTGCTACATCTCATTTGCCTGAGTGAAGCCTTCAGGCAAGAGCTCCACTCGGTGATCGCTTGCTAAACGTAGGGAAGGTGACCCTGAGTTGCAGTTAAGAGATGCAGTCCAGAAGAAACATGACCCGCACTTATTCAAAGGAGGTTGAAGCTGAGTGTCCCTGTAGGGGTGTCTTTAAAAATAACTTAAGCAATTTTAATGAGTGTGGGTTCCCAAGGCCATGTTGTGGTCCTTTTGTCCAGGTGTAGGCAGGGGGAGGGAGACCACTTCTCGGAGGTGGATGGTGCAGAACAGCCTAAAACAATAATCAGAAGTGAATGGTTGCAGGCAGCCAGGGAGGTCAGTTCCGACAGTCTCACTTCGAGGAGCTGAAAAAGGTGTTGGCCAAAGTGAAATTACATCGTAGAGTCATTAGGACAAAGAATGACGACAATCAGCCCATCCAGTCCATTCTAGTTCTTGGATAATCCGGTTAGCCTAATTCGGCTAATATCCCCATGCCCCTGCATATGATTTCCTGCTAGTGCTTAAACAATATACTTTTGGAATCATTGCCTATCTCTGCTTCCACCATCAAAGGCAGCGAGTTCCCGGTCATTGCCGATTGCTGGATCAAAATGTTATTCCTCCCATGCTCCCTACAACCTCCCCCATCCTCAACCCTATGTTGATCTAAGACAAAACACCCTAAAAAAGAGAACATGCACAAAGTAAGGATGTGGAAATAAAGTTGCGCGCAATATTCGAATAAGCACATAAATATTTTTCAATTACATTAGGAAAAGTACGGTTGGCATAAGCAATACAGGCCAATTGATAACTGATAATCTGTTACTGTCAATAAACATAAGCAAGTACCAGGCATGATAAATAGTAACATTGTCGCAGCGTTTGCTCTAGAGGAAGAGCTCAGCATGTCAGGCATCCCAATGGAACTATCATTGCATCAGGAACAAGGATTCAGCAAAGTTAATTTTAACACAAATAATTGTTATGGAGAGATTAAAGACAAGCGGGAGGGACAAATCTCCAAGACCGGATTGTTTACTTCCAGTTGTTTAAAGGACGTATTTGGGAACATTGCAGGTGCCCTAATCAAAAACTTGCAGCGATTTCTACACTTATGTACCACTCCTTACACTTGGAAATATTGTCTGTCAATCCGCCAAATAAGAAAGGTGTCAGACGTAAAGCAAGGAATTTTCGGCCGCTATGGCCTCTATTTGGCCCCACCCTTTCCCTAGTTATTATTTTGCCATTTGTCTACATTAAAACAACCCGTTGGTTTTTCCATTATTCTCCCCACCGATGATTTCTCCTGCACTGTCTTGGCTTTCATCATTTCCATTGTGATATCCCGATTGCACTTTTAATACTCCCCTAGGGACTCTGCCGTACTGAGCTTCGGTACCTTCCCGAAACTTCTTTTCTTTTTCTGAATCCATCTTAAATTTCCCTTGACCCCCTGCGTTCTCCGGACTTGCCTCTATGTATATATACATTTATTATTGCAGAGCTGAATACATTCTTGACAAGTAAGGGGCAGAGATGTTCTGGCGGGTAGGGGGGATGTAGATTTCAGTTAACTATCAGGTCAGCCGTGACTTTGTTAAATGAAGGTGTAGAACCGAGAGGCTCAACGGTTTGCTCCTGCTCCTTGTTCGCATGTTCAAAGACAATTAGGGTTGGGTAATAAATGCCGGCCTTGCCAGTGACATCGATGAAAGAATAACATAACACAAAATGTTGCTCTGCTGGCACAAGAAACGACAAAGGAGCCGTCTTAATTTAGAACGTTGGCACAGATATGGGAGAATACAGAGATAGAGCAGAAATTAAAGAGGAAACACCCTGATAAATACTAATGAGACAGAAAGAGAGGGAGATCTGGTCTGAGGGGTTTTGAAGCGTCCACAAGGGAGAATGAAGAAAATGTTGTGAGTGTAAATGTGTAAAGTCACGTTGATTTCTAAACGTGATGGGATATAATTACTTGTTATTTATCAGCTCATGACTTGAGTTACCCTGTCCGCCCGTTAATGAACCTGATTTAATCACAGAATCCGGCAGCGCAGAAGAGGCCCTGCGGACAATCGAGTCCTCAACCAACCCGTGAGAAACACCTGACCAACCTACCTGATCCCATTTACCAGCACTTGGCCCGTAGCCTTGAATGTTCTCACGTGCCAAGAGCTCATTCAGGTATTTATAAAGGATGTATAGCAACCCGCCTTCAGCACCCTCCCAGGCCGTCCATTCCAGAACGTCACCACCCTCTGGGTAAATCAGTTTTTCCTCATATTCCACCTGAACCTGCTGCCTCTCACCTTGAACATGTGTCCCCTCGTGATTGACCCTTTAAATAAGGGGAACAGCTGCTCCATCTCCGCCCAGTCCATGCACCTCATAATCTTGTACACCTCCATCGGGTCGCCCCTCATTCTTCTCTGTTACAAAGAAAACAATCGAAGTCCATCCAACCTCTCTTCATAACTTAAATGTTTCTTCCCAGGCAACCTCCTGGTGATCCCTTCTGCACCTCCTCCAGTGCAGTCACATTCCTTCCTATAATGCTGGATCCTTTTTGACATTAGCTTCCCTATGGTCTGCTTTACTGTTTCTTGTTATGTAAGGCAAAAAGTAAATGTCATAGTTCCTCTTTGCCTTCCTAACTTTTTATCCTGACCTTAAATCTAAACGCTACCGGTTCCTCTTTGCTGTATTCTTCTTTCTGAGGGATCACAAATCATAATATTTAATTAAGCTTGCACTGAATGCCAAAATATCCATGTATAATCATGACAATGGTATGTACCTAGCAGAATATTAGTTAAGGGAGAAATATGGGAATTGGTGATTTTGAATTCATTGCGTGAGGACTTGCTCACAGGAGCAAGGATGGCTTCCTGCAGCATTACTGGCGCTTGGTGAGACCACACGTGGAGTATTGCCCGCAGCTTTGCTCTCCGTCCCTAGGAAATTATGCATTTCTATGTAGGGAGTGCAACGAATGTTCAGCAGGATGGTTCCTGGGATGGCAGGATTGCCGCATGAAGATAAATTGGGCGGCATTAGTCTGTATTTGCTGGAATTTAGGTGAAAGGGAGGGGGTCTCATTGAATATAGAACATTCAGACAGGGACGGACATAGAACATGCAGTGATGATGTTTCCTCTGGCGGTGGCTCGAAATAATGTGGCCAGATGCTCAGGTAAAGGGATATGCACTTGGGACTGAGATGAGGAGAAATGTATTCACTCAGGTTCAGGTAGACTTATGGCATTCTCCTGTACAAAAGGCTGTATTGGCCAGGTCGCTGAATATATTTAATAAGGAAATTGATAGATTTATGGACACTCAAGGTGTTAAGAAACCTGGGGAGAGCAAGAGAGTGCAGAGTTACGATAAAGTAACACCATAATGACACTGAATTGCGGAGCAGTGTATAACGGCTAAATGGCCTACCCCTGCTCTGATGTTCCATGTTTCAAAGAATGGAATAGCCAGAAGCGATCTGAGGCAAGTTGCATCTTACAATCCCGCCATTGTCAATGAAAATAACGAGATGGCAGACATTTTGAATAATTCTTTAAGATCTGATGAATTTGTACAGGTATTTATATTTTTATTTTTGTTGTGGATTTCCAGAATCAGCGGTTTTTTTGCTTCTATTCAGAATAATTGCATTCGTGTAGTATTTGCATTGAAGGGAGAGGTCAACATGCCAGGCATCCCAAGGAAATTAATTCTAAATCGGAAACAAAAGGCTCCACAAAGTTCACGTCAGCAGGATAATATTATTGGAGAAATTAATGACACAAAACACTTACAAATTTCAGGACCGGATTGTTTTATTGCAGGATATTAGAGGATGTAGCCAAGCGCTACAGGTCTCTTTAACTATAAACTTATACAATGCTGTATACTTGGCTCCCACTCCTTAAGCTTTGAAAATCTTACATTTCACTCCGCCCTTTAAGAAATATATCAGAAGGAAACCAGGAAATTCTAGGTCAGCTGGACTAAGCTTTGTTGTAGGGAAGTTACGACAGGTCACTATGATATAAAGCGCGTGTTAAAGCCTTGCAATGTTTCAGCTGATCAGAGGAAGCCAACATTATTTTTTAAATTGCAAGTTCTGCCTGAAGAATTGCATTTAATGTTTTCAAGCCTTCACTCAAGTGTTTTACAGAGGAATGTCTGTGTTTTTTATGTGTATCAACATCCGGGGGACATCTCATAAAGTCTTGCATAAGACACTGTCAGGTAAGTTTCATACCGATGAAATTGAAGGCAATATTACTTTGGCTAAAGATCAGTGGAAAGAAGCGACAGTACAGAGGCAATGGACAACGATAACGATTGGCAGGCTGTGACTCCCGGTGTCCCACAAGGATCTCAACTATTCACTGTAGTGACTAATAACTTATATGAAGTTTAGAAGGCCACGAAGGCCATTGAGTTTTTCCAGCATTTTTTGTTTTTGTGTTGGAGTTGCACCGCTATTCAGCACAATCATGGCTCATCTGCAGCCTCGAGTTGAATTTCACACCAGCTCCCCATATCCCTTGATTCTCTAAAAAAGCTAAAACTGTCTATATCAGCCCCTTGAATGCACAGAACGATGGACCAGACAAAGTCCACTGGTGTCGGGAATCCCCAAGATCCACAAAGCGTGAATGCAGAAATTTCAACTCGTCTCAAGCTAAAACGATCGATCCGTAAGGCTCTCACTGTGCACATGTGATCTATTTCCCAGGCATTGGAAACGGGTCTCTCACTGTCTACTCTTGTTAACCACTATTAAATCCGTGCATTTATCACTGAGGACACCCCTTATTCTATGATCCTGCATGGAGGCCCAATTGAGTCAGCTTTTAATCACTGGTTAACCCTTTCATCCCAGACACCAACAGCGTGAACCTTTACTGTACCTTCTTTCAAGGAAATTATGATTCTCCGTTTATGAGACCAAAATTTCACACGCTACTCCTTTCCCGGTCTCATCAAAGCCCATATAAATGTTTATATATTGCATTAATCTCGTGCAAAAATGCCCTTGCAGTTTTCGGCCACATGTACTTTGCCTTCCCATGACTTTCTTTAGCTCCAAGCAAATGACCTCGTTCCTTGTTCCTGTAATAATAAACTTAAGTTTATGTGAAGCTCAATATTCAGACGTTTCATAACTTGAAAATTCTTCTGTTTATTCTCTTTTCTAAAAACGTATATAAATTCCTAAATTTCAACATCAGACAACGTCTGACTCCTTGCTTCCCCCTTCATTTAAAATGTGTGTCTCTCTTTGCAGCCTATTCGTGCCCTCCCTATACTTTACAATTGTAACCGTGTTCTGTCTGTACACCAAATGTATATACATTACTCTCCATCTGTTGACACAGTTTGTAAATAGCGGTTTCGCCAGCAGTAATCCCTGCGGTCCTCCATGAGTTCCAGCCTGACAAGTTGAAAATGTCCCACCTGTTCCATCTCCCTGCAACCTCCCTATTACCAATTCTACATCAATAATATCCTGACTATATACAGTTTATATTGTGTGTTACGCTATGGCGTGGCACATCATAATCCAGATAGCATTATTTAGAGAGAGACAAGCTGTGAAAAAATGACCTAAAAATGCATATAATGATAATAGGCCGAAGATGACTGCAGACATGAGGTCATATGAACTTCAGTTGTAGTAGCTGGTGGAGGCGACGTGTGATTTGCAGCTTATTTTCACTCTCACTTTAAACATGCCTGATCTTTTACCTTAGCTCCACTTCTGAAATTTTCCCAACGTCTATAAACAACTTTGTACCAAAATCGCTGATGAAATTTGTTTTGTAAAAACTAAAAGGCCGAGCATCTGCAACTCTCTGCGGTAGAGGGTGTCAAAGATTCTCAATTCTTTGATTGAAGACATTTCACTATATATTACACCTAAATCGATGACAGTTACTCTGTGCCTACAAGATCACAACTATCCAGAGAGCAGGTGTATTTGTGCAATATCACATTTTATAAAAAAAAAATAGGAATGATGTTTGATTAGATGGGGTGGCAGGTCTGAGGCAGAGGTTAAAAGCAATCAATCTATATCCCTCCCGATTAAACGCAAAATCATCTGGGATCTAATGCCACTCTGGTAGTCCGGCACATCCAGAGAAGCTGATTATTTAAAAGTGGTTTGAAAGCTAATTTTCTTATGTTAATTATATTTCGTGTGCGTGCTCAGCTCCTGTCAAAGTGTTTAACTAAGGGCGTGCTGTTAAAAATATAATCCTGACTGAGGAGAGATAGAGAGAGACAGTGAGAGATATAAACATGGAATATCGCCACCAATGCCTCTATGTTTATTCTTTCCAATACATCCATACTGTCTCTAAACCTCTAATGATATGCAGTGTGTTATTTTTGTAGGATATTGAAGGGTTTAGCTGATTTATTCATTAATGATTTACTGCCAAGCATTTGCTTCCCTTCCGCTTCAATATTCGTCCCTAACCTCTTGATGTGCGTTCCGCCCGACTCTCCTTTATCGTCATTCTACTCTCTGAAGGATTTCTATCTTCAGTTGTATTGTTGTTCAGATTCCTTTATTCATGTGGATGTTTTATGCTTGGCTTTTTTGTTTCTCCTTTCTTGGGACTAGATTGTCCCGAATGCACCCCCTCCCCCCTCTCTCTCTCTCTATCGTTCTTTCTCGTATCTTTCTATTTCGTTGCCGAAGCAAATATCTGGAGCCTTGGTGAGTCCTTATTTGGAGTGTTGTGCACAGTTAATTAAGTGGATGATGATGCGTCGATTTTCAGCTATCATGATTGCTCCTAACTGCCCTGGTTTGGTTCCAATGTCTAAATCCTTTTACGGTGGACTCGCTGTATAATGGTTAAGGCCGTGTCCTGTACTCACTAAAGGCCCCATTGCATTTTCCCCTTTCCCCAGAACTCCATCCCTGACTGATTGCACTGGTTGAAATTTCTATGATTACTCTCCATGAATTTTGCTCATTTCTTAGCCTTGTTAATATCTTGACCTTTACCTTTACATTTAAATTTAATAGCTTGCAATATCTCTGCTACCTGGAATGTCATTATTCATTCTGTTCAAGCCGGCCATCATTCGCCCTTCCCGAGGCACCTGTCCCTGTTATGTAAATGCGCTCCTCCAACAGCAGAAAATATTTACAACTTATTCAAAGTGTTTAAGGTCTATTTTCATTTTGAAGAGAACATTTCAATTACGCTGACAGGCTGCCAGAAATACACAAATAACATGTGTATAAGCGCAAAGTGCATCGCACGCATAATGACTTAAGAAATTAAACGAACACGAAGCAATTCGCCCTTTGACATTCCATTGATTTTAAACATTTTGATGCCTGATCCATGAATTTCATTAGCTTTCCTGCTGTACCTTCCTATCCTTTGTTACCAAAACCCTTACATTCCAGCCTTGAATATACTCAGCAGCTGAACATCCGCAGGCCTTCGGGGAAGAGAATTCCAATGATTCACAAATCTTTTTGAGATGAAAATGCTCCACACCTTAGCCCGAAATAGCCACTCCTATTCTCAGAGTGTGTCCCGTCATTCTGGCGGTACATCCCGCACCCACCCCCACATAGCCGCACAACCAGGCAACAACCCACCACCCCCCGCAAAAAAATGTGTAGAAAAATGGGCGGATAGAGTCATTTATGCTGTAGTGATATAAAATGATTTAAAGAATGAGAGCGAGAGAGTTAGGTTGTAATGCAGGGAGAGAGAGGGGGATGGAATGAATTAGATGGAGAGAGAGCGGGGAGAGGGTAACTCTGTTATTTCCTCCGAGCTTATATTTACTGAATGTATCCTTGTTATTGCTGTTCCTATTCTGATTTGCCCTTTCTCAATTTTATCTTTCGGGTATTTTATTGATTCTGTAATTTATTCATTCATTATTTAAATTCGAAGTTTTTCTTTGTCTTCCTTTTTATTTTTGTTTTCTTCCTGAAACCCTTGATTTGCTTCTTGTCGTCTTCTTCTTCGATGCCATTACAGTTATTGCATGCTTTTCACTCATTTTTAAAAAATATCTTGCTGTCTCCTTTTATTCATCCAGGAACTTATATTGTTATCTATTTTTGTCTATTGCTTGTTTTGGTATAACATATTATTACAGGAGCCTATTAATCACTGATAAACACATATTTCCCAGTGCTAATCTCTCTCTCTCTCTCATCAATACTCTATTCCAGTTTAAATGCACAATTTACATTCTCACTGCGACAATACCAACTGATTACTGGCTGGTCATATTTTGGAGTTTGTTCCCCCTTGTGTATTTATCAATCTTGCTCAGGAATTTCTAACTGTATTCTGATTGGAAATGCCTGTATTTCAACCTAATATGTTTTCTCATATCTGTGTCGGTGAATGTTCAAAGTCTAGTTTCACGACCACTGATTTTGTAGATTTGCTTAAGGGGTAAGCATTTTGCCCTGTAACAAAGAGATAACGACTCAAGTGTAAATTCCCTCCAAGATTAGTTGGGCTTTAGAAAGAACTTGGCGTTGTTTAACATATCCCTGATCCTCCCTTCGTTGAAGAACCTGAATCCCACATGTAAATACTGTGTTCAGCATGAACAAATTGCATGCCAAATATTTGAATGTTGAAGGTAAATTTGTATAATGACGAAATCGCTTCTGTTGCAGAGCAGGCTGTGAAAAGTATGGAGAAAACAAGCACAGAAGTTGACCGGAGCGAAACACATTGAACGCATGTGATCATCAGGATATATGATATAGACGCAGGATTAGCTGATTTTGTCATCTCAGCTTGCAGCTCCATTCAATTCAGTTGCATCTAATACTTTACTTTTCACCAAACGCTAACAGTCTACATACAGCCAGTCATCCCAATCACATCAAAAGGTTTGATTGAATCATGCCCTGTTGAAACTCGACGACCGATCAACCTGCTGTTATCTGTCTCAGAAATGTACAAAGCATCACAACGGTTTGAGTGAAAAAAAATGTTCACATCTTATTAATAAGTGGCTGCCCCTTGTCTGGTAACGCCAACTTTTAGATAATCCTACAAATATTTATACATAATCGAGCAGATATGTATCCCTGTAAGATTAAATATAACAAAACGATGCCTGGTATGGAAGTGGGTGAGATGGTGAGGCAGATCTACGGCTCAGGTTCAAAGCAAAAGGAAACTTCTCTCGAATTATAATGGCAGAAAAAAATCTATATTTCCGGGGATGTAAAAGCTGACGTCATCGCGTGAAACATTTTCACTGTGTTTTCTGCGCTTGCGTGAAGTTAAATGATTCAATAATAATCTTGCCTTGGAGGTCGAACGGGAGAAAGGGGACAGCGAGAAAGAGAGAGTGAGAGAGAGAGAGAGAGAGAGAGAGAGAGAAAGAAAGAGAGATCTGCTTTTCGGCATCCTCTCCTTTATTGTCAGTGTACAATGCATGCTTAAAACTTTAAAAGTCGTTTTGCTTTGCTCCATTAATTTATCCAGTGTGTTTCAATTTTTGTTCTTATTTTAGTTGAACATTTTTCAACTGAATAATACTGATCACTTTTAAAGTGCTTTCAAAGTTGTTTGTCTATATTTCATTACCGTTAAATAATACAAATTACATTCCCATTGCCAGAATACGAGTTCCCCCGCTCCAACCCAACCCCTCCCCAAACAGAATATATTATTTTCTTTTGGAATTTCTTGCTCCAATTTTTTTCCCGAATCCTTGTCAGATCGAGCCATTCATTTCTGATAGATGGTGTTCCCTTTTGCACGTAAAACAATACTTCATTTCTCCTGTGGTTTCTGTTCGAAGCCTAATTCCGTCAATACAATTTTGTTGGGTTTCATAATAACTGGGCAAGGATTGTGCCCTCTAACTTACATAAAATCACCTCGCAGACCCCCCCCATTTCCCAACCGCCCCTTGCCAGATTAATCGCTGAAGATGAAAACCAAATGGACAATTATCCTATGAAGGTGATTTTTTTCCATAGCTTTGCTAACCTGTTCCTTTCTAATCCCCTGCCACTATGTGATGGTTTCTAGAAAAGCCTGTTCCATGTTATTTAACCTGCCTATGATGCTGCCTTCCCCGAAGCATTAGTTCTCCCTATCTATTTATGAACAGTTGATCAGCAGCAATTGCTAACAGTTTATTCAAATGTGTGATGCAAATTTGGAAGACGATGAAACAGCTTCAGTTACAAAGGCAGACTGTCAGCAATAAGGGGAAAAAATGAACCAGGTAGGTTTAAAGAGCAAATATCAGAAATAGAATCAGCGTTATGCCATTTGGCCCTTCCATGTTGCAGTGCCAATTAGTATAATAATGCTGACATATATTTAACACTCCCTTCCTACAGGATCTTTACAGGATTCATAGTCCAAAACCTAGCAATTTCCGTCCAAAATATGCACAAACAGCTGAACTTCCACAGCCCTTTGTGGTGGGAATTTCCAAGGTGACAAACCTTTGTCTGAAGAAATTGCTCCAAACATTAACACTCGGTAATGGAGTTTTATTCACAGACGGTGTGACCTCATTCTCGACTCCCGAGTTAGCAAGTGTAGATAAACGGTTGATTATATTCACTTCAAATGAAATGGGATTAAAATTGTTCAGGATTTTTGCTTAGTCAAGGGAGAGCCAGATCTACAGCAGAATTTAGATTCAAACATAAACATCCCTCAGATTAACAGAAATATTTTGAAAGTTTCAAAGTCAATTTCGCACATCCATGGCAGATCTTTTTAAAAACTGGGGCTGTAGAAGCGGAGTTAAGGTCTTACAGGGCCGGGGGACGCGGAGACGTTGGTTTAGCGGTATTGTCACTGCACTATTAATCCAGGCGGCCAGGGTTCAGGTTTCAGCACGGTAGATGTTGCAATTTGTAATTCCGTTGATAATCGGGAACTGGGAAGCCATTCTCAGTAATGGCCACAATGAAACGTTTGTCGCAAAAATTCTATGGGGTCCAGTCATGTCCTTTAGGAAAGGAAACCTGTCATCCGTTCGTAGCATGGCCTACTTGTGACTCCAGATCCACAACAAAGTGGTTGCCCCTTAATTATCCTCTGAAATAGTCAAGCAAACCACTCAGTTCAATGGCAATTAAGGATGGGCAACAAATGCTGACCATGCCAAAGGCACCGAGAAACAACTAAGATAAAACAATAAGTTCCTGTGTTGGCACAGAAACTATACAGGTGCAGTCGTAATTTAGAACGTTTAACCAGGTAGAGGAAGAGGGGAAGAAATTAAGCAGCAAATGAAGAGGACACATACAGAAGAATATAAATGAGACAGAGGGAGAGGGAGACCAGAACTGAGAGGGTTTGGAGCGTTGAAAACAGAGAATGAGATTTATATTGCGGTTGTAATGGTGTAATGTTAAATTCACTGTTAAAAATGAGGCAAAATAAACGAAAGTTATTTCTACATTTTAATGCCATTATCTGAGTTTATCTTGCCTGTCCTTTAATGAACCTGACTTATTGCTGATTCCTTTTTGATAACAGCTTCTCTGTGGCATGTTTTCCCATTACTTTGTTATGTTAGGCGAAAAGTAAATGTTATAGTTCTTCTTTGCCTTCCAAAGTTTTAGATCCGACATTGATTCTAAACGCTTCTGGTTCCTCTTTGTTTTATTATTCTATCTGTTCATTATACATTTCACTTTCCTTTAAATTCTGTTGAAGGGTGTTCCGTTTGCTCATTGTGCATTATTGTGATAGGCTTGTTATCAATTTGCTTCAGCAATGTATCGTTCCGAAGGCTGGTGTGCAAATTTGAAAATAATGCATGTTGTCAAATGGGAAAGCTGGGCAAATCATGGTTTACTAGGGCAATTAGGGATAGCATTAGATGCAAGGAAGGGGCATACAAATTGATCTGGAAAAAGAAACAGACCTGATGAATAGTAAAATTTTATAATTCAGAAAAAGAGGACCAAGGGTTTGATTAAGAAGGGGAAAACTGAGTCCGAGTGTAAGCTTGCAGGGAAAACATAACGGGACTGTATTTTTATTTATAGGTGTGTGAACAGGAGACGATTGGTGAACACAAATGTCCGTCCCTTACAGTCAGAAACAGGGGAATCTACGAAGGAGGACAAAGAAATGACTGAACAACTAAATACATACTTTGGATCTGTCTTCACAAATGAGGACACAAATGACATACCAGAAATGTGGGGAAACATAGGGTTTAGTGAGAGCGAAGAACTGAAAGAAATCAGTATTAGTAGAGAAATTATGTTGGTGAAATTGATGGGATTGAAGGCAAATAGAACCGGAGGGACTTACAATCTACACCCCAGAGTAACTAAAGAAGCGGCTGTAAAATACTGGTGGCATTGATGGTCATCTTCCGAGATCCTATAGAGTCTGGGACAGTACCAACAGAATGGAGGTTAGCTAATGCAACCCTACTATTTAAAAGCGGAGGTAGACTGAAAACAGGGAATTATAGATCAGGCAGCCTGACGAAGTTAGTGGGGATAATTATAGAGTTAATTATGAAAGATTTGATAGTTGAGCAGTGTGGAAATGAAAAGTGGCAGAATCGGACAGATTCAGCATGGGATTACGAAAAGGAATTCATGCTTGACAAGTCTACTGGAAGTTTTCAAGGATGTAAATGGTAGAGTCGATGACGGAGAGCCAGTTGACGTGGTTTATTTTGACATTCAGAAGGCTTTCGATAAAATCCCATATCAGAGATTGGCGTTTTAAATTAAAGCTAATGAGATTGGGGGTCGTGTATTGAGCTGGATAGAAAACTCGTTGGCAGACAGGAAACAAAGAGTAGGAATAAGCGGGTTTCATTTCCGAATGGCAGGCTGTTACTAGTGGGGTACCACTGGGATCGGTGATGGGTCCCCAGTTGTCACAATTTACACTCATGATTTTGATGAGGGAATTAAATGCAATATCTCCAAATTTGCAGTTGACACAAAACTGAGTGGGAGGGTGAGCTCTGGGGAGGATGCAGAGATGCTTCAGTGTGATTGGGAGACGTTGCGTCAATGGGCAAATGCATTGCAGATGCAGTATAATGCATCCGAAATGGCAGTGGAGCAACAGGCCCTTCCCCCGCTCGATAATGGAGGAACATGCCCCACCCCGCTCTGGTGAAAGAGCAACAGGCCCCGCCTCCGCTCTAACAATGGAGGAAAAGGCCTCGCCCAAGCTCTCTCAGTGGATCAACATGTCGCGCCCCCGCTCTGATTAAAGAGCATAGGTCGCACAATAGATCAATAGATCCCGTCTCCCCTATGACAACGGAATAACAGATCCCGCTACCGCTCTGACAATGAACCAACAGCCCCTGCCTCCGCTATGACAATGGAGTAACATCATCGCCCCCGCACTGACAATGGGGCAACAGGACCCGCCCCCGCTCTGACAATGGGGCATCGCGCCCCGCCTCCTCCCTGACAATGGAGAAACAGGCCCGCCCCCGGGACGAAAACAGTTTACCAGGCCCCACAGCCGGTGTGGCAATGAAATACCATGCCACGGCCCCGCTCCGAGAATGGAGTAACAGGCCCTGTCCCCACTCTGAATATACAGCAAGACGCCCCGCCCCCATGCTGACAATGGACCAACAGTCCCCGCCTCCGCTCTGACACTGGAGCAACAGGTCCCGCCTCTGCTCTGGCACTGGAGAAACAGGTCCCGACTCAACTCTGACATTGCAGGAACAGTTCCATGCCTCCACTCTGACGCTGGAGCAACAGCAGACCCTCCGCTCTGACAAAAGTGCATCATGTCCCGCTCCTGCTCTGACAAAAGAGCATCGGGCACAGCCCCGGCTGTGACAATGTGTCAACAGGCCCCGCTTCCGCTCTGACAATGGAGAAACAGTCCCAACCCCCGCTCTGAAGACCGAGTAACAGGCCCCATCCCCGCTGTGGCAACGGAGAAACATGCCATGCCCGCGCTCTGTCCATGGAGTAACAGATACTGTCCCCACTCTGACAATAGAGCAACAGGCCCCGCCCCAGTGCTGTCAATGCAGTAACAGGCCACGCCTCCGCTCCGGCAATGGAGCAAAAGGCCCCGCCTCTCCTCTGACGATGGAGTAACAGGCACCGCCCCCGATGTGAGAATGAAGTAACATGCCAGGCCCCCGCTCTGACAATGTATCAAAAGGCCACGCCCCCGCTCTGACAATGGGGCATCGGGCCCCGCCCCCTCCCTTACAATGGAGAAACAGGCCCCGCCTCCGCTATGAAAACAGGTTAACAGACCCCGCCCCCGGTATTGCAATGGAGTAACATGCACGGCCCCGCTCTGACAATGGAGTAACAGGCCCCGTCCCCACTCTTAAAATACAGGAACACGCACGGCTCCCGTGCTGACAAGGGAGCAACAGTCCCCGCCTCCCCTTTGACGCTGGAGAAACAGGCCGCGCGTCTGCTCTGACAATGGAGCCACAGGCCTCCCTCCGCTCTGACAAAGGAGCAACATGCCCCGCCCCTGCTGTGACAAAATAGCATCGAACGCAGCCCCGCCTCTGACAATGTGTCAACAGGACCCGCCTCCGCTCTGACATTGAAGTTACAGGCCCCGCTCCCGCTCAAAAAATGAATCAACAGGCCCCGCCTCCGCTCTGACAAAAGAGCATCGGTGCAGCCCCAGCGCTGAGAATGCATCAACAGGTCACACCAGCGATCTAACAATAGAGAAACAGGCCCCGCCACGCCAGCGCTCTAACAATTTATCCACAGGCCCCGCCACCCCTCTGACACTGAAGCAACAGGTCCCGCTTCAGATCCGAAAATGGAGCAACTGGCCCCGACGCCATTCTCGCAATGGGGCAACAGGCCCCGCCTGCTCTCCGACCATGAAGCAGCAAGCCACGCCTCCGACCTGACATTGGCCAACAGGCCGCACCCCGCTTTAGCAAAAGAGCAAAAGGCCCCGCCTCTGTTCTGACAATGGAGCAAATGGACCCGCGCTGTCACAGTGGATCAAAATGTTCCTCCCCCACTCTGACAAAGGAGCATCCTGCCCCGCCCCTGCCAATTATCTAGCCAGCCAATGTTCTATCCGTGTTACTTTATTACCCCCTATAAACTGAGATTTTGTTTTCTGCAATAACCTTTCATGTGGCAGCCTATCAAATGTCTTCTGGAAGCCCAAGCACAGCACATCTACAGGTTCCCCTTTATCCAAGGCGCAAGTTGCCCCATCAAACAAATCAAATAAATCGGTTTACCATGATTCCTCTTACACAAAACCATTCTGACTCTCACCCATTAACTTGAGTTTTTCCAATTGCCCAGCTAGAACCCCGTTAACGATGAATTCTAACACCTTCCCCACGGCAGGCGTTAAGCTAACTGGCCTATCGTTCCCTGATTCCGCTTCCTCCCTTCTTGAACAGAGGGGTTACATTTATTGCTTTCCGGTCTGATGGGACCTTCCCAGAATCTAGCAAATTTGGGAAAATTAATGCCAACACATACACGACCTAACGTTGCAGAAACAGAACCTGTCCATGTTTCAGGCCTGTGAAGGTGAACATGCACCTTGATAAGATTGTTCTAAAATACATATTTCGAGTCATAGCAGCACTCAGGAAAGAGACACCTGTTCCATTGGGTGCTGTCTGGCCCCCACATTAAAGTGAAAATATACTTGTGTCACAAGCTGGTTGGCGATTGCCTCACTGCGCCTGTCCCAGTTGCAGCTAAACAATCTCAACAAACTGGCAGAGCAATTGAAACCATAGAATCTCCCAAAACTCCAATCATCTCCACGGTGACCTGGCATCTTCTGGTATCTTGTCAAATAAACCTTAGTTTACGCATCCTTATATTGAAAATATTTCACTGATATGAAGAACATATGGACCTTACACACCCTCAATGCTCATTGATGACGCTTGAACTAATATAAAAACAAAAAGCTAAAAGCTACTGCGGATGCTGGAAATCCAAAACAAAATAAAAACAGAATTACCTGGAAAAACTCAGCAAGTCTGGCAGCATCGGCGGAGAAGAAATCAGTCAACGTTTCGAGCCCTCATGGCCCTTCAGCAGAACTGAAGCATAGTTTCAACAAGGGAGAAATATAAATTGGTTTAAGGTGGGTGGGGGGGAAGAGACACATTGAGGGTGTGGTGTGAGCAGATAATCAAAATTTGTCAGAGACAAAAGGGTCAAAGAGGTGTTGAAGGTGGTGGTCTTTGTCTGAGAAAAGTGCTAATTAAGAATGCAAGACAGGATATTCAAAGTACAGCTCTAGTGGGGGTGGGGTGGAAAGACTAAAGGTTTTAGTACCACCCCGTTTCTTTCCCCCCACCACCCGCCTTTTTTTTCAATAATTTATATAGATTCTTCTTTCCCCACCTATTTCCATTATTTTTAAATCTAAAACTAAAACCTTCAGTCTTTCCACCCCACCCCCACTAGAGCTGTACTTTGAATATCCTGTCTTGCATTCTTAATTAGCACTTTTCTCAGACAAAGACCACCACCTTCAACACCTCTTTGACCCTTTTGTCTCTGACATATTTTGATTATCTGCTCACACCACACCCTCAGTGTGTCTCTTCCCCCCCACCCACCTTAAACCAATTTATATTTCTCCCTTGTTGAAACTATGCTTCAGTTCTGCTGAAGGGCCATGAGGTCTCGAAACGTTGACTGATTTCTTCTCCGCCGATGCTGCCAGACTTGCTGAGTTTTTCCAGGTAATTCTGTTTTTATTTTGTTACGCTTAAACTAATGTTGCCTCAATACTTTTTTAAAAAGTATTTTGACCGCCGACCCGGAGTGAACTGATTGCAACTGCCATCTCTACACACGGAAGCTCATAGAGAGATCATCCATTGTTTCAGTGCCGTTGCCTTGTGACTCTTACTTTTCTAATCCGGCCTGTTAAATCTAGGTTGAGGGGAATGAAATTCTTATTCACATAGCAAGTGGTTCTGGACTGGAGAGGACTAACTGGAAGTGTGGTGGGTGCAGGTTCAATCGAGGCATTCAAGAGGCCATTACATGATTATTTATATGGATACAATGCGTAAAGTTACAGGCAAAAGTCAGGAGGATGGCACTGAGCCATGATGCTGATTCGGGCGGCAGGTTTAGACACGATGGGCCGAATGGCCTCTTTCTGCTCAGTCGCGATTCTGCAATTCTGTGATTCTCATATTGTTTCAGGAGTCCAAACCTTTGACAGTGAGAACATGTCGGTCCATTGAATGCACGACTACCTTATTGTATAGGAGCGGTGGAGGTGGGATGAGTGCCAATTGAGGGGGGCGGGGAATGTCAGAGGGGCAGTAATGAGAGAGCGCTGCACAATCGGAGTCTCAATACTGAGGGAGTGACGCACTATCGGAGGGACTTCACTGAGGGGCAGTGAACTATCGAAGGGTCATTGCTGAGGGAGTGCTGCAATGTCGCATGGTCTGATGTGGATTATAACCTTTATCCTTCAGGGGCTGTTCCAGATAACGACCTCTTCTCTGGTAATAACCCTCACCCGAGTTTAAAATATACACTTCTCACATACTCTTGCTTGGGGACTTAATGTGATTAAGTGATCCGCCACACCCTGAGTGAAGGATTCCAGCAGCGATCGTACCCTTCATCAAGACTATCCTTTGAAAACAATATAATGCTCAGCTATGTTACAAATACACGGATATTATAATGGTCCGTGGCTCTCGTTATAAAAAAATATTTCCCACTTTAGGAACGTGCAGTGTTGAGCTCCGTGAAGTCGTATACATAATACTGAGTGAGACATTATGTTTCCTACATTATTTAAACATTTATTCAAGAGCCAGAAAATGCAAGACAATTTAAATAGGTAAGTACATGAAATTTTAAAGATATCCAAAGATGGAAAGCATAATCTTAGTTCTAATATAGAATCCATAACATAAAACTATTCAATGCTACAGTCAGAAATATCTTATAATCGTCCATCAAGCTTTAAAGCAAATTGTTACATTAAGTACCAAGAAGAGAGAGCCGATTATGGTCAGCGCAATGAAGTTCGAAATGTCTAGCCATGCAGACAGCTCTAGTGAGAAGTGGTAACTTGAGGATTTGATCACTGCTGGCTTTTCAATGGTATGATTTCCTATCTATCTGTCAATTCTGATCGCCCTTAGCACCTGTGGTGTTCCTTCTTTGTCTAAGCTGCTTTCTCTTTATTCATCCTCTTAAGGTTCTATTTTTCACTGGTTTTGATAATGGTTTAATTGTTTAGGACTGTCTCATTATATGGTCACTGTGAGTGTTTATAAGGTCAATAAATGTTTGTAATATGTTCTAATAACAACTCTTACAACCAGTTTACCTTGTTTTAGTACTCTCATCATCTGTATTTGTTTGAACTAGTTTATAAACTTTTCACAGAATGCTCTTATAATATATATATATATATTCCAAGTAGGTCATTGAAAGGCTATAACCCCGCCGCATCGGCCCTTCATAAAGGTATCTGATAATGTTCACTTCGAATTGAATATAGTCCACTAGAGCTTAGCGATACACTGGACCAAGTTATTAGGATTCTTTCTTAAAACCTCAATAACTCTTGATTACACACTAACGTATCATTAATGAATGTTACTTTCGTTTTAACATGTCTTTGCTAAAGGGTGAAACTTTATCACATAGACAGAATTTACATATTCTGATGTCTATTTTTTCTGGAGATTGCCCAAATCTGGTACTGGATTCCGAAAAGGGCTTCTGAAATGTCAGTGAATTCTCACACCATCAGGGAATGCTCCAATGGTCCTCTGATGTAACTGTATGTGCAAAGTAACCTGTATGAAGACTTTAACCGTTTTCTACGCAGTAACAAAGAGTGACCGCTGATTCAATTCTAAAGTAAAATGTCCTAATCATATTCAACCTCACTATTTCTATCTTCCATCACAGGCTGCAGGGTCAGTGGTGGGAGAATGGTGCACTATTGGAAGCGGCAAAATTAGAGAGCGCTGCACAGTCGGTGGGTTAGGACAGATGGAGTGCTGCCCTGTCGGAGGGTCAGTGCTTAGGGAGTGCCGCATTGTCGGAGAATCAGTAATGAGGCAGTGCTGCAATGTCGTATGGTATGCATTAAGCTGGTGCTGCACTGTCAGAGGTTCAGTATTGAGGTACTGCTCCACTGTGGGAGGGTCAATATTTAGACATTGATGCACTGATTAGGAGGACATAGACAGTGCGAGCTGATAGAAAAGGTGGGTCAGTAAAGAGGGGAATCTGCAGTGTTGGAGCGTCAACATTTCCGGAGTGCTGCACAGTGAGATGGTCAGTACTGATGGAGTTCTGCTTTATGGGAGAGGCCGTACTGTTGGAAAGCTGTGCTGTCAAAGGGTGAGTGTAGAGGGAGTGCTGCAATGTCAGAGGGTGGGCAGAGAGGAGCACTGTACTCTCGGAGGGTCAGTCTGAGGGTGCGCCACACGGTGAGTGGTTCAATGCTGATGGAGTGCTGCACTGTTCGATGGCCAGTACTGTGAGCGTGCTGAACTGGCAGAGGATGAGTACTGAGGGAGCGACGCAATGTCCGCGGGGGGAGCACTGAGGGAGCGCTGCACGATCATATTGTAAGTACTGAGGGATTGCTGGATTGGTGGAGGGTCAGTATTGAGGGAGTGCTGTACTAGCAGATGGAAACTGCTGAGGGATTGTTGCACTGCTGGAAGGTTAGTACAGGGCGAGTGCAACACTGTCAGATGGACAGTACTGATGCAGTGCTGCACTTTTGCGTGGTTTATAATGAGACAGTGTTGAACTGCCAGAGGGTCAATACTGAGGAAGCTCCACAGTTTTATCGGGATAGCACTGAGGGAATGGTGCACTATCAGATGGTCAGCATTGAGGTAGTGCTGCACTCTTGGAGGGTCAATATTGAGGGAGTGCTCTACTATCAATTGGTCAGTAATGAGGGAGTGCTGCACTGCTGGAGGCTCAGTGTTTAGGGAGTGATTCACTGTCAGAGAGTCAGTAGTGAGGGATTGCTGCACTGTTGAAGGTTCAATACTCAGGCAGTGCTGCATTGTCGGAAGGTCAGTACTGAGGTATGGCCGCACTATCACAGTTTCAATGCAGAGCGAGTGTGGCACTGTCATTGGTTCAGCACGCAAGGAGCGCGGCACTGGCAGCGGGTCAGAACTGCAACAGTGCTGCACAGATAGAGGGTCAGAACTGAGGGACTGCTCCATTGATGTATGCTCAGTACAGTCACAGTGCTGAATTGTCAGAGGGTCAGTATTGAGGGAGCAGTGCACTGTAAGAGAGGCATCGTTGACGGAATGCCAGCACTGAGGGAGGGTGAGTACTGAGGGAGCGATACATTGTCGGAGAATCACAGTACTGATCAGTGTCATGTATCGATACTGAGGTACTGCTGCACTTTCAGAAGGTCAGCACTTAGATAAAAGCCCGTTATATCACCCCTCCTCGCACTCTATAATTGATATATCACATCGCTACACCGCCACATCTAGTGCACCAGGTAATAATTCTTCCTCCCGGTATACCTGGATTATCACATCGCCGTACCCCCACAGCTGGTGTACCCGTTGTATTACCTTTCCACATTCGAGAAACTGGAATACCACACACCATCCCCCGCAGCACCTGTTGTATCACCCTACTTCCTCGGTGCACCTGTAATTGGCGCCTCACCCACTGTTGGTGCTATATTTCCCTCTTGCTCTGGTGTGCCTGGAACACCCGCCAACCCCATGTACCTGTTTTATCCCTCCCGCGGCAACTGATAGACGCCATCCCTCCTTGTTGTTGCTGCTTTTGTTGATGCCCTGGTTGCTATGAAAACCAGGAGTGGACGGTGACACGACCCTTTATTTCTCTGTGCTCCAGTCAGTATGGGCCTCTGTGCAGGGCTAGCAAACAACATCCTGTGGAACAGACTCTGTCCATTTGCTCTGTCACCATAAAGATAACAGCACCACCCTGCTCTTTGCCTGCTGTCGGCACAGTAACAGACGCGCCGCCAATGGAAATACAAAATTAAATGGACATTCTCAGTCAGTCAGTGTTTAAGTCATTCAATGGATTTAAGAATTGGAGTAAAGGGATATTTCAGCACATTCTTCAACTGCTCCCTGAACTTAGTCTGGGTCACGGCGTAAATCCCAGTGTTTGTGCAGCAACTCAGGAGCTGCAGCATGAAGCCCAATTCCATCACAATATAATCAAGGTCAACATACATATTCCCCAAGAATGATATCCGGCTCCATATAGAAAACAATATTAACAATGCCCACAACAGGATGAAATTGGCCGAGATAACGACTAGTAAAATGATGGATTTCCTCCGACTCTCCATCTCTGGGTCTCTGGGACTCTCCCCACTGCTGTGAGCCCGGAGTCTCCTGCGGGCTCTGCTGCTGACTAAAATATGTCTGACGGTGAGAACATTGAGCAGCAGAATCAAGAAAAATGGGACACAGGGGGTAAGAATGTGATGGAGAAATTCTATAGTCATCCAGACCGTAGAGAATTGAATAGCAAATGATATACGGCAAAACCAGGGCCCGTTCCTCAGAAAATACCCACCTGTGAGGATAAAATACCAGATGATGTTCTTTAAACAGCTCAGCACAGTCACAGTTCCCAGAACAACAGTCGCTGTTTTCTCGGTACAATATTTAATTTTCAGATTGTGGAGACAAATAGCCACAAATCGATCAAAGGTGAAAGTGACAGTGAACCAGACGGAACAGTCAGTGGCGGCATATAGGAAGACAGCATGGGTATTACACACAGGGATAGAATACAGGAAACGAAACTGTTCCGCAAAAACGATTGGAATGTGTCTCAAGATCAGGTCGAGGATAACGACCAGTAGATCTGCCGTTGACATGGCCACCAGGTAGCGAGAGACACATTTAGATAGACCGCAGTTTCCCCGAGACAGGATGACAATTGACAATAAATTAACTGTGTGGAAGAAAGATAAGCATAGAAATTAGCTTGGGACAAAAGTGACCAGTTTGATTAAGCAAGTCTTGAAATGTTGAATTGTGCTCTTCTTTCCTGAGCTGTGTGAATATGATTGTGCCTGAACGAATAAAGGAAAAGCCAGTGATGATCTGGAAGGCTGGAGAGATTAAAGCGATAAAAGGTTGTTACTGTAATATTTGAAATAAAATCTATTGCAAATTCTGTTTTACTTTCCCTGCATGGCTTAAAATCTGTTGACCCTATACACTCAACCAAATCTAAGCAACCTTCCCCCCTTCCTACTATCCCTGGTGAAATTCAGTTGTCACAATGCTGAACACTAAACTATGAGTTTTGGATTGGACAGGTGTTTTTCTTCCAGCTGTGTAATCCTCCTTCCGCTGCCCTTCTCCTTTATTCGCCCAGGGGCTGGTAACACACAAGCTGGTTTGCCTGGGTTACTGACTGGGTTCTCCTGTGGCCAACAGATTTTTGAGTGGATCTCAAACACGTGGCTTCGGCTGGGCTGTTTCTGACAGGTCCAAAGCCCCTCCATTATCAAGGCTCAGCGACCTGAAACATCACGTTTGCTTCTTCGCTGCAGTTTCTGCCTGACATGTGGAGCATTTAAAAAACAACAACAAAAACAGCTTACAATAATATAGCACCTTTAGTATAACCAAACATTTCTAGGCGTTGGACAGGAGCAATATCAGACCACATACTACACCGAACTGAAGAAGAAGCTATTGGACCCATTAAACCAGAGCTAGGAAACAGAATTACACTTTACAAAAAGTTTTAAAAGGAAGAAAGAGAGGTTGGGATGGGGAGAATATTGGAGAGGATACAATCCAGTATAAGGTAACGAATACAAGCTCCATTGTCCAAATCAGAGGCAGTGCAAGGACAGAAAGACCTGGGCTGTTTGTGCACAAATCTCTGCCAGTGGCAGGACAGGCTAAGAACGCTCTGAATAGAGCTAATGGCATCCTCCACAGTGTTAATAGAGGTGGAGGGAACACAATGCACGGTGGTAAAATAAATCTACGTAAAGCACTATTTTAATCCCGCCCTTTATGTTGTTTCAAACATCGGGCGCCACACTTTCAGAAAGATATGAAGGTTTGGGAGGGAGTATAGGTGATATTTACCAGAGTGGATCCAGTGATGTATGATACATGGACAGATTAGAGAAGCTGTGGTTGTTCTTTCCCCAACTGCACCCACCCCACACCCCAACTCCAGCGTGCCATGGATGCTGGGCTCAAGCAGGGATGAGGCAGCGCCGGGGCAGTGGGTGCCGTGGAGGTAGGGACATGGAAAGTGTAAAGGGAATGGGCCTTGCGTTCTGGTCTGCTGGGGGCTGTTGGTAAAAGTCAGTCAAGAGAAGAAACTGAGGAGACTAAATTGTGGCGCAGAACTGCTCACCTGTGGTCTGAATTGGACATATTGGCTTGCAGTTTGTGTGTGTGACTCAATTTCAATTTACTCGCCGCGAACGAAGCCTGACAATCCCCTTGATAATGCAGAGAATGGAGGGCCAACCGAGCCCTCAAGTTCAGCCATGACCCAGAACCTTAGAAATGAGCAGATAGGAGGAGTGGGGTCCCTGGATCAGGAATAGAGTTATTGATCAGAACTCCACACAATGACACTGGTCTTACCAGAATTTAGCCGACAAACACTGTAATGAAGTTAAACATGCTTCACAAGTTAATGTCTGAATGGAAAGACTTACCAGGGACACCGAGAATGGCGAGGATGGGATAGTAAACCCCTTGAATAACGAAAAGCGCAAAGTAAATGCGCCATTTTAATGTTATCCGATGATCTTCTGCAGTAAGTAAGTTAAGAGCCGTGGTGAAGCTCGCCCTCATTGTTGCAACATTCCAATCTATTCTTCTCTGGTTCTGATCCATTGTTGTAACATTCCAATTTATTATTCTCAGGTCCTGATCCATTGTTGTAACATTCCAACGTATTCTTCTCAGGTTCTGATCCATTGTTGTAACATTCCAATCTATTGTTCTCAAATTCTGTCCTCTCCTCTGCCGCTCTATTAAGCCAATGATCCCGGCATATTGCGGATGGAATGCTCCCGATAATACTGTGGGATTACGCATTGAAAGGTGCCGCTTATAAATAGAAGAGGGCAAATTGTCAGAGGCACAGTTAAATTCCATGGAGACTGACATTAATTACAGCCACCGAACAAACAGCTTCAGTTAACCCGTTTCATTCCAGCCCTCTTGTGTCAGAACAGAGATGTCCGAGGGTTGCTGAGTGAAGGGTGGTGGTCTTAGCGGAGGCACTGATCATAATCTTTCATTCTTCCTTGATCACGGGAGTGACGCCCGATGACTTGATGCTTGTAAATGTTATACCCTGCTTTGAAAAAAAGAACAAACACTGTAACTGCAGCCCGGTAGTCGAATGACGCTGGTGGCTCAATTTCTGCAGGACTTGATGTAGGGCAACAATAGTGACCGCTCTGTAAACAATGTATCGGTTCATAGAATACAAGAGACATGTGAATATTAATAGCAAAGCAAACATGTCTGATGAATTGGATCGTGGCCGCTTCCAGAATAGCTGAAAGTGATGATGATAGTCCGTTTCTTCTCATATAGATAGTATTGCCAAAGGCGTCATTAGTTAGAAATGTAATGGAAACGGAAACCCATTGGGTATAGAGGCAGTTGCAGATTGGATGTGATATATGATACTGTGATACTGTGATACTATGCATCCTGCAGCAATCTTCAATCCCTTACAGTATTGTTCAATATTCAGACTTCTTCGATCTGTTTCAAGATGCTGCCATGCAGTAACTGAACTTCTCTGAGACTGGAAAAGAGCTGTGCTTGTAGTGGCGGTGAGCGGCCAGCAGAGGGCAGGATTGTATCATATTAATCGGAATACGGTGAAACGGGTTTGACAAGAGGATTTCACCCTTTTAAAATTCATTCCTTGATCAAATGATCCAAAGAGACAAAAACTTTGACAGAAGATGCGAGTCCAGGCTGAGGCAGTCATTGTCGAATTGGGATGGAAGCCTTATATAGCCCATGTGAAGTGACATTGATGTCTGAATACACACCGATAACACAATGAAACAGAATAACATCACTGCTGAGGTTTCTATTGGACATGATCTTTCTGACTGGTGGGAATTAATGTGAGTTGAATTATTCTGCTCAGAAGTGGAGGTCCAGCTTGTTGTTGGGTTTTCTGTCCACAGGAATCAATTTGAGTTTTGCTGTGGAGGGAGACTTTGTGCTGGGGTTGATGGGAGCCACTTTCTGATTGGTATGGGGGGCAGTTACATGGTACTTTGTGTAAGATGCTGATATGTGTGCTTTTCCAACAGGGGCTCCAGGTAGAATAATCCCACCCTACACATTCCCAAAGCCCAATATCTAATCTAGGTGGTAGCCAGAGTCTTTTCCCCGTTCACAGTATATCTCTGACAGCGGCTGAGGATGGCTCACCCTGTGTCAGTCAGAGATTTATAATTAATCACTATCACTGGACCTGCTGTGGAGAGCTGCGTCGAGCAAAGCATGAGGAGTGAGCGGGTTCTTGTTGTGAAATCATTCAGTTCAGCACAGCATTGAATGAGTTTTAGAATCGGAGTAAAGGGGAATTTCAGCCCAGCATTCAGATGCTCTCTGAACTTAGTCTGGGTCACTGCATACAAACTAGTGTTTGTGCAGCAGCTCAGGAGCTGCAGCATGAAGCCTCTTTCCCGAATATAAAGTGGTGGTCTTACGTAAGTGTAGCCCAAAACTACCATTCGCCACCATAGGGAAAACATCGTGAAGTAAACTCATAACAGGATGAAATTTCCTGAGATAATAAACAGTAAAATGATGGATTTCCTTAGACTCTCCATCTATGAGTCTCTGGGACTCTCCCCACTACTCTGAGCCCGGAGTCTCCTGCGGGCATTGCTCCTCAGTAAAATATGCCTGTCAGTTAAAGCATTGAGCAGTAAAACCAGGAAAAATTGGACTCCCGGCGTTAGAATGTAATAAAGAAACTCGATTGCTGACCATGTCCTTGAATTCTGAACATCCAATGTCACAAAACAAAACCAGGGGAATTTCATGCCCCAATACTGAGCCGTATACATAAAATACCAGAACACATTCTTCAAACAGCCCAACAAACTGACTGTTCCCAGAACCACAGATGCAGTATTTATGTTGCAATATTTTGCTCTTAACTTACTGCAACGAATAGCCACAATTGATCGAATGTAAAAGTGACAGTGAACCACACAGAACAGTCTGTGACTGTGTGAAGCAGAACAGCATGGATATTACACACCGGAATAAAAAACAGGAACATAAACTCGATAGGATAACGAATTGGAAGATGCTTCAGAATCAGATCGATGATAACGACCAATTTATCTGCCCCTTGCATTGCCACAAGGTAATAAGTGACGCATTTCGAGAGACCACACTTTGCCTGAGAAATAACCACTATCGTCAGTACATTAAGTGTGAGGAAGGGAGACAAGCAGATAAATTAATCTTCAGGCTGGGACGAGTTACCATTTTAACAGAGTATGGTTGAATTTTTTAAATGCCTCGTTATACACAGTAATATCTGCAAATGCTTTTGCCAAGGAAACAGCTATCATCTGCAGAAAACATTTGTTTTTAAATAATGTAAACCACTCAATGTTTATTAATATCCGCAATGGGTTAATCCATCAGCACAAGTCGCACCTCAAAATGAGTTTCGAACGTGGCAAAACGACATTAATATGCAGGAACCCAAACAGCGGAGTCCAATGCGACTGGAAGAAATAAGCCAGCCCTCAATCAAACGATCAGATTAAAGCTCTGCACTTCTGCAACATCTAATGTTGGTTCCATTAAAACATAATATTCAGACCGGAGGAAGAGGCTCTGCAAACACTCACATCCTCAATGATCTGGGCGCACAGCATGTCAGCACAAAAGACTCGGCTGCAAGATTTGAAACCATATTCGGCCGGAAGGTCCGATGGATGATCCATCCCGGCCTCCACCTCAATTCCTCTGAATCACAGAGGCCAGACTGAAGCCGCTCGATTCACTTCGGTAATATCAAGGTACTTGTGAAGTCTCTGGGCACAGCAAAGGCCCCAGGGGCTGACTGCATCACAGCCAGAGCATTGAGGACTTGTGTGCCTGAATTAGCCGCAGCTCCAGCCAAGCTGCTGTAGGACAACTACATGACAGGCACCTTCTGGGAGAAGAGGGTAATTGGCCTGATATGTCCTGTACACACGCTACACACACAAAGTATGGAAAAGCGGAATCGATCTCAGTCATCAACAATGTGATGGAAGGTGTGACAGGCAGTTAAAGCAGGCACCACTTATACATGTCTAACCTGGGAACTGAGACTCACTTGATTTAGTCCATATCTCATGAGCCAGAAGACTTGGAGACTGCTGCAGCAGATCGTGTTTGATCTGATTGTAACTCAACTCCACAGCCCTGCCTATCCTTGAAAATCTCTTACCTCCATTGCTTATCAAAGACCGATCCACCTCTGCCTTAAAAGAATTCAAAGACTCTTCACCAACCACCATTTCAGAAACAGAGTTCCAAAGGCTCATGACCCTCTGAGAGAAATAAAAACTCTCCTCACCTCTGTCCACAATGGGTGACGCCTTATTATTAAACATTGGGCCCCAGTTCTCAATTCTCTCATAGCAGGAAGGATCCTCTGCAGATTGACCATTCCATGATCCCTCAGAATCTTGTATCTTTCATTCACTCTTCTAAACTCCAATGGATACAAGATTAGCCTGCCCAATCTTTCCTCATCAGAAAACCCGCCAATTCAAGATATTTCACATTTCACATTTTCCCACGTTATTCTCCTTTAGCCACGTATTTGACGACTCACTTAACCTATCTACATGCCTTATAGACTCCTTATATATGCTCTTCACAACTTACTATTCTCCCAATCTTTGTGTCATCAGCAAATTTACTAAATACCTTAATTTATTCGTTCATATAAATTGTAAAAAATTTCGGGCCCTACACTGATCACCATGTTAGACCACTCATTAGATCTGGCCAATTAGAAGAAGACCCATTTCTGCCAATTCACTGTTTCCTTTTAGATTATTGTTTACATTGGTTAATTGGATGTGGGCGTCGCTTTCTAGGTCAACATTTTTTGCCCAACTCTAATTGCACTTGAGGAGGTGGTGCTGAGCAGCCTTCTCGAACCGCCGGAGTTTGTGAGGTACAGAGGCACCCAGAGTGCTGTTACGGAGCAAGTTCCAGGATATTGCCTCAGCGACAGGGAAGGAACAGCGATAAGTTTCCAAAACGGGAATGTGAGTGACTTTAGGGGAACACCCAGGTGGTGGTGTTCCAATGTGTCTGCTCCCCTTGTCCCCAAGCCCCTTGACGTGGGCTTGGACGGTGCTGTCTAACGAGGCTCATTGAGTTCCTGCGGTGCACCTTGTACATCGTACACATTGCTGCTACTGTGGGTCGGCGGTGGAGGGAGCTACTGTTTGTGGATGTGGTGCCAATCAAGAGCGCTGCTATGTCCTAGATTTGCTCAAGCTTCCTGACTGTTGTTGGAGCTCTACTTATGTTGGCGAGTGGAGAGTATTCCATCACACTCCTGAATTGTGCCTTGTAGATGGTGGACAGGCCTTCTGTAGACAAGAGGTGAGTTACTATCCGCAGAATGCTGAACGTATGACATGCTGTTATACCCACAGCATTTATATGGCTGGTCCAGTTCAGTTTCTGGTCAATGGCAACCCCCAGGATGTTGATAGTGTTGGACGCCTTTGAATGACAAGAGGCAATGGTTGTATTTTCTCTTCTTGGAGATTGTCATTGCCTGGCACATGCGTTGCGTGAATGTCACTTGCCAGTTGTCAGTGGTATGATCCCTGGTGATGTTCCTACTGGAAAAGTCTGATCCCTGGGTGGTACCCAGCTTGAGAGATCTTAAGTTTTATTTTTTGTTTAAATGCGTGGAGAGTGTCGACTGAACAGAGTTACAGGAGACAGCTGATGGATTTTTAACAATGAATAAAACATTTATTAAACTTGAAAAGATGAACTATATTACAATAGACCTTCACCATAACTCTGCCTTTCCAGATATATTCAGATTTACAAAGGAAGCACAAGTTAGGAAATCTACCATATACTCTAATGTTCACAGTCGTTACACAGTCCATGCAAAACAATCTGCGACTTGTGGTAATGCATACAACAACCTGAAACCAAGTGCCTGCTTCCATTCCGAACAGATGCTATGGATACCTGACATCTCCCCCCAATCGCTTGTCAAATCTTGAGCCAAACGGTCCGTCTTTCGCTCGAGGCTTCCCAACCTCCACTCTCGAAGAAACCATTTGGAATCTCCTCGCAAACCCGGCTTTCTCTCAGGCGCCTTCCATAACGTTCCATCTGCAGGGCTCCGAGCTCTCCTGGATCGCCACGTCATTGAAGATTCCTGCCATGCATTCGCTCTCACTGTCTCAGCTATGCCAAAAGAACACCATTGCTTCACACGCCTATAGCAAGGCCTTACAGAACTCGAGCTGTCTCCTTGGATCTTCTGCATTTTTACAAGCCGAAGTTGCTTTAAATCTGCATGCTGAAACTTCTCCCTTGAAATTTGAAACCTTTCTCTGCTTCTCACTCCCAAAACTATCTAACAGGACCTTGTCCAGATTCCTGTTTGCTTCTTTTGATTAGTAGGTCTTCATCAGACCTCTGTTCTTCTATTTCTGAAGTTCCCTACTGTACAGCTTCTCCTTCCAGCTGGTTTCAAATTTCCTTTCGGACTTGCTACCAGCCCCTCGCCAAGGTTCCTTCTCCTGGCAAGTGCTTTCAGCCTTGGAACACCCACACCAAATCAACTCAAACTGATTTTGGTTTTTACCTGTGTTTATGTGTTTGTGCACGTGTGCATATGTGTGTGTGTCTGTGTGTATGTGTGTTTTTTTGTGTGTGGCAACCCTCTCTGGAATCCGATTGCTAGGAAACATCAAATTTTTTGTACTTAAACTTCCCTAAACCACTACCCCACTTGATAACACAGCTCTCCACCGCAAGGATCATAACAGTTTTTAAAAATGTAGGCACACAAACCGAGCGTACACTTGCTCTCGCCTGTGAAAAATGTAACGACATCCCAGGTTTCACCATTTTAACCCACACATCGAGAAAAAAATATCATGCTTGAAAATTAAAGCAAAAAATATTTCCTAAACCAACAAATGAAAATATAACTTACTTCAACTCTCTTGTTCCTAAAATCTGCCTAAGCTAGGATATTGTCCAGGTGTTGCTGCATTTGGACATGGGCTGCTTCAGTGCCTGAGGAGTCGCGAATGGTGCTGAACATTGTGCAATCATCAGCGAACATCGCAACTTCTGACCTTATGATGGAGGGAAGGTCATTGATGAGCAGCTGAAGATGCTGGGCCGAGGACTCTACCCTGAACATCTCCTGCAATGATGACCTGGAACTGAGATGTTGGACCTCTAACAATTACAATAATCTTCCTTTGTGCTATGTATGACTCCAACCAGCGTAGAGAATTCTTCACTGATTCCCAATGACTCCAGTTATGTTAGGGCCCCTTGACGTCACACTCAGTCAAACGCTGCCTTGATGTCAAGGGCAGTCACTCTCATCTCACATCTTGAATTAAGTTCTAGTGTCATGTTTGAACCAAGAGTGTAATGGGTTCGGGAGCTGAGCGGCCCTGGCAGGACCCCAACTGGACGTCAGTGAGCAGGTTAACGCTAAGTAGGTGCGGCATTATAGGGCCGTATAGGGCTATCTTCTATAGGAAGATAGCCCCTTCCGTTACTTTACTGAAGATCGAGAGTAGACTGATGGGGCAGTAATTGGCCGGGTAGGATTTGTCTTGCTTTTTGTGCACAGAAAATACCTGGGAATGTTTGCACATTGGCAGTAAGGTGTCCGTGTTTTACATGTACTGGAACAGTTCGGCTAGTGCCGCAGAATGTTCTGGAGCTCATGTCTGCAGTGTAATTGTCAGAATACCGTCACGGTACATAATCTATTCATTATATAGTGCCTTCAGCCAGTTCTTCATATCACGTGGAATAAATCGATTTGGCTGAAAACTGGCATCACTAACGGTGTGGAACCCCGGAGGAGGTCGAGATAGATAATTCACTTGCCACTTCTGGCTGAAGATTGTTGCTTCTGTTTCAGCTTTATGTTTTGCACTGATGTGCTGGGCTCCTCCTTCATTGAGGATGGGGATATTTCTGGAGCCCCCTCATCCAACACCATTCACGAATGCTTGTGGCATGACTGCAGAGATTTGATCTAATTCTTTGGTTGTGAGATCGATTAGCTCTGTCTATCACTTGGTGCTTATGCAAGTTTGACATGCAAGTAGTCCTGTGTTATAGCGTCACCAGGCTGACACCTCTTTTTCAGGTATGGCTGCCGCTGCTTCTGGTTTGCCCTTCTGCACTCTTCATTGAACCAGGGTTGACCCCCTCGCTTGATGGTAATGGTAGAGTGGGGGATATGCCGGGCCGTGAGGTTACAGATTGTGTTCCAGGACAATTCTGCTGCGGCTGATGGCCCTCAGTGTTTCATGGAGGCCCAGCCTTAAGTTGCTGCATCTGTTCGAAATCTATCCCATTCAGCACGTTGGTAGTGACACACAACACGATGGAGGGTATCCTCAATGTGAAAGTGGGACGTGGTCACAAAAATGACTTTGCGGTGGTGACTCCTACCAACACTGCCATGGGCAGATGCGTCTGCGGCAGGCAGATTGATGAGGATGAGGTGAAACATATTTTCTCCCTCCTGTTGGTTCCCTCACCACCTACCGCAGACACCGCTATGTCCTTTAGTATTCGGCCATCTCGGTCAGTAGAGGTACTAACGAGTCACTCTTTGTGATGAACAGTAAAGTCCCCAACCCAGAGGAAATTCTGCGCCCTTTTACTATCAGTGCTTCCTCCTTATTCAACATGGAGGAGCACTGGTTCATCAGCTGAGGGACTGCGGTCCGTGGTAATCAGCAGGATGTTTCCTTGCCCATGTTTCATCTGATGCCATGAGATTTCATCGGGTCCAAACTTCATGTGGAGCTCTCCCACCGCAACTCCCTCCTAACTATTTACTCTGTGGCCCTGCGTCTGCGGTGGGACTGTCATGCCAGTAGAACAGGGGATACTCAGGGATGGCGATGGTGGTGTCTGGGACAATTTCTCTCTGTATGATTCCGGTAGGATGACTATGTCAGGCAGTTGCTTGACCTGCCTGTGAGACAGCTCGCTCCCGGCCCCCATGTTAGTAATGAGGATATTGCAGGGTCGACAGAATTAGATATCTTGTTGTCATTTCCAGTGCCTTGGTCGATGCCTGGTGATTTCTCTGGTCTCATTGCTTTTGGGATTTTTCGTGTTCTGAAGCAACTTAGTGCCATTGCTGTGGATCTGGAGTCAGATAAAGTCCCACAGATAAGAACCTCAGATTCCTTTGCCTAAAAGAGGATTAGTTAAACAGATGGATTTGTACCACAATCAACGATGGATTCACAGTGATTTGTAGACGTTTATTTCCAGATTTTTATTATATTCAAATTCGAGTGAGATCCGAATCCGTGTCCCCCGATCATTACCCTGGGTCTCTGGATGACTCGTCTGTCGACGACGCAACTTTGTCAACGACTCCCACATGGTATGTTGAAATTTACAGGGTCCGGTGGTGGCTTTCTACATGTAATATTTTTACATGATGGCATTGATACAGATTAGCATGAGCCTATTTTCAGAACAGTTCCAAATTCGATGTTCAATAAAAAGTAATCCAATTGTGATCTTACCAAAGCCCTTTCCCAGCCGCTTAGGGCCAGGGAACTGGTAATTGTTGACATTGATATGACGCCTCCTCGTAACCTTGAGCGCCCAAACCCCTCTACACATCCTCCAACCACCAGGTTGGTCTGAGGGATCTCCGCTTCTTCCTTGAACAGAGGCCCAAAAAATCAACATCTACCACCTCTCTTCTCCCCCTGGCTGAACTTGTTCTCTCACTGAAAAAAATCTCCTTTAACTTATCCCTCGCCCTCCAAATAAAAGGGATGGCTACGGGCAACCACAATGTCACTAGTTATGCCTGTTTATTTATGGGTAATGTGGAACAATCCTTGTTCCTGTCCTACTCAGTCCACATCCCACTGAAAAAGCTTTTTTAGGTGCATCGATGACTGAATTGGTGGCGCTTTGTGCTCTTGTCTGGGCCTGGAAAGATGTATCAATTCTGCTTGAAATTTGGGCCCCTCTATCACCTTCATATGCAAAATCTCCGACAGTTCCCTTACCATCTTTGAGCTCTCTGTTTCCAATTCTGTTGATGGACTGCCCAGCAATGTTCATTACAAGTTCACCAGCTCCTACAGCTGCCTCGACTACAGCTCCTCACAACCCTCTTCCTGTAAGGACTCCATCTCATTCTCTCAGTTCCTTCACATGTGTTCGGATGATACCAGTTTACAAATCGCTTCTGACATGTCTTGCATCTTCCTTAACCGAGGCTTCCACCCTCCCCTACAGTGCTTGACAAGGTCATCAAAAATGTCTGACCCATCTCCCCCGCCTCTGCCCTCACCCGCTTCCCTCCCACCCCGAACAATGATTGGGCCCGCCTTGACCTTATTTTACACTCCAACAACCTCTGCATTCAAAGGATCATTAAGCACCATTTCCGCCTATTCCAGCATGATGCCACCACCAAACACATCTCCACTCAACCCCTCTATCAGAATTCCGTCGTAACCGCTACCTCCGGGACGCTCTTTTCCACGCCTCCATCACCCCCAACACCTCACCCCTTCCCACGGCAACTTCACATGCAATCACACAAGGCGCAACACCTGCCCATTTACCTCACCGTCCTCATCCTTCCTCACTGTCCTAGGGCTCAAGCAATCCTTTCAGGTGAACCAGTGCTTCACTTGCACTTCCTTCAATTTTGTCCATAGCATTCGCTGCTCCAAATTCGGACTCCTCTATGATTGGGAGACTAAAAGAGAATTGGGTGACCTCTTTGTGGAGCACATTGGGTCTGTCTGCAAGCATGACCCAGACCTCCTTGCCGCTTGCCATTTCAACACTCCATCCTGATCTCTGCCTACATGTCCGTCTTCGGCCTGCTGCAATGTTCCAGTGAAGCCCAATGCAAACTGGAGGAACAGCACCTCATCTTCCGACTGGGCACCTTACGTCCTTCCGGACATTAGGTTGAGTTCAATAACTTCAGACCATGAGCTCTCTCCTCTATCCTCAGCACATTTTAAACCCTTTCCCTAAATTTTTCTTTTTTACCCACCAATTTTTATTTATTCTTAATTTGATTCATTTATTATCCCCGTTTTTAATCCGTCTATCTGCCCTAATTCCTTTCCAAGTCTAAGTGAATGATTCAATGTTCGAATGTATAAATCTTTGTTCCTTAGTGAGGCATTCTACACTTTGATAGGATAATGGCAGTTAAAGAGGGCAGTCACGCCCCTGAGATAATGAGAGAGTGAGATACAGAGAGGAAGAGACAAAAGCGAGAGAGAGAAAGTGAGACAAGAAAGGCAGGAGAGAAAGACAAGAGAGACGGTGTGGGAGAGTGAGTGAGTGAGAGAGAGAGAGAGGGACTGAGAGATATGGAGAGTGAGAGACAGAGTGAGGTAATGAGAGAGAAAGAGAAATAGTGAATGGGAGAGAGAGGAGAGAGCGTGGAGTGAGAGAGAGAAGAGTGAGAGGCAAGAAGAGGAAGGCAGAGATTGAGGCAATGACAGAGCGACAGAGAGAGGGATGGAGGTACAGAGGGACAGACAAGAAGAGTGTAACAAGGGGAGAGAGGGGGAGAGAGAGAGACTCGATTAATTGCAATTCAATGATTGAATAGCCACAGCATTGGGATCAGCATTTAGGAGACAATTTTAGATGTTGTTTTTGGACTGATGTTTCCTATTTTTGAGTGAACAGGGTCAATGCTGGGCGAACGAAACTTGTTAGCTGATGATGTGTTCAGAATTATCCAGTGAAATCCCAGCGCTAAATATAGACTGTACAGCAGGCAATTAACTCACTTTCGAAGACCTGTTTGCTCAAGTTTAAAACAAATAAGCTGCAACTTCAAATTCCCGGAGGTGTTCGTACAGAGTATTAATTAAAGGCTTTGCGAATATATCGCCCCACAGTTTGATACAGGGAGATTGACACGAGACGAAGGGACAAATCACTTCAGTGAGAATATGATTGAGCAGTTTAACAGTTTTAGAAAAATATATTACCTGATCTTGGCAATAATTGGTGTACCCGGTAAGTGAATATAAACACTTAATGTCTGTGAAGATGTACGTGAGCTGATTTGTGATTTTATTCTGCTACTCATAATATTACATATATGGTGGATCTAAATGGGCAGTCGATCAGTCGTAGCATTATCTACTGTCAAATACCCTGAATTATCTCTATCGATTCATTATATTGCCCCAACTGAAGATCAAGTTCTGCTTATAACTTGCATAGAAAAGGTAATATCAAGTTATATTCTCCAGTGGAACATAACGTTCCATTATCTGTAAGTGTACAGTTGTACTGAGTGTGGTTAACTAGCTGAAACGGAACACCCAGCCACAGTGCCTATTGATGACTGGGAATATGTGTTAGTGCAAAACTCCAGAGGCTGTGGGTCACTAACCCGTGGAATGAGGAGCTGAGGAGGGGATACCCGGTGACCATGTATTACCGGGAGTAACTGTTAGGTTAGACCTATGCTGAATTTGGTTCAATAACTGCCATTAAACAAACTGCTTTGGTTGTGAATGCTTGTTTAAGGTGACGGGTTTCTCCATTTCAGAAAGCTCTCGCTTTTGTTTTTACGGATGTCACCTTAAAACGATGGGTGGATTATTGTTGTGGCTTGTGTAAGTGTAAGTGTATACAATAAAAATTATTGATGTGGGTCTGTCGCCGATTCAACTGCTCCACGAGAAAGAGATATTTACTGTCAGTTAAACAGGAGAGCAAAACAGACTAATGAATAAGGTCATAAAATGTGGCGTCAAGGGAGAAGTGGCTGAATGGATTGCTAGCTGTATTGAGGACAGAAAGCAGACAGGAGGAATAAAGGGTCTTTATTCAGAGTGGCAGAAGGTGGGAACTGGTGTTCCAGAAGGTTCAGTGCTCTGATCAGTGCTCATCAAAATGCATTAATGAGTTGAATTTTGTAATCAAAACACAATGTCGAAGATTACAGATGAGACCAGCTTGAGACAGGGTGTTGTCAATACTGAGGAGGATTGCAAAAGTAGATCATTTATGATAAAGTTGCATCAAACCTTAGCCAGAGCACATATTGAATACTGGATAAAGTTCAGTTCAGGTATTATATAGCCAAGGGTACGGAGGCACTGCCGAGGGTGGAGAGACTGTGTACATCGATCATATCAAAGATACGTGGGTATAAGTACCAGGAACGGATTGACAGGCTGTGACTTTATCTCTTGAAAATGGAAGGCTGAGGAGTGAGCTAATCAGAAATGTAAAATGAAGAAAGGATTTGATAGAGTGGACACAGAGAGAATATTTCTTCCCGTGTGGAAGGGCATAAATGGAGGCCATCGTTTTGAGAGAATTACCAATAAAGCCGATAGGGAGTTCAGAGGGAAATGTTTAATCCAAAGAGCAGTGAGAATGTGCAACTCGCTACCACACAGAGTGTTTGTTGTGAATACTTTACATTCATTTAAGGGAATATGAACAAGGGTGTGAGGGAGAAAGGAATAGAGTGTTACGTTGTCAGATTCAACTGATGAAATCTGGGCCGAGGCTCCAGTGGATCATCAACTTTGAAATGAGCTGCTTAGGGCGAATGGCCTGTTTCTGTTCTTTATATCCGACCAATCATATTTAATGCTTCCCCGTCTGAACTCGGGATTTCACAGGGTGGGGATGGGTTGGGGAGGGATTGGAGTTTTAATTTCAAAGTTTAGCCTCTGGCAGGGTCCAGAATGATCTATTTTGTTGGTTGAATATTGGCCTTATTGAGCGTGAATGTTTGATCAGTTAATTTCCAGTCTCTTTACCCTTCTCTCTCTTACAGTTAATTTACTGGCGATTGTGACTTAACCCGGGGAAAGTGTGGCCTCTCCAACTGCACCACCCGCTATCTAGTGGCCATGGCAACGGCGGACCTAATGGTCATTATCACTGAGGTCATCATGTGGAGGGTAATTTATTATTATTTTGGACAGAGTTTCCTGCTCATCACCCCAGTGTGTAGTGTTCTCGCTGTCCTGACTGGTGCATCCACAGACTGTTCAGTCTGGTTTACCGTCACTTTCTCCTTTGACCGATTTGTGGCCATTTGTTGGCAGAAGCTGAAAGCAAAATATTGCACCGAGAAAACTGCGGCTGTGGTTCTAGCATCAACCGGCATTCTGCACTGTTTAAAAAACATCCCGCACCACTTTACACAGGAACATGGAGAGATAATCGACAATGTTATGTGGTTCTGTTATCCAAAGCCAAGCAATTTTACTAACCCCGGGTGGGTGGGATTTGACTGGTTTGACACGGTTTTAACCCCCTTGCTCCCATTCGCTTTAATTCTGCTGCTCAACGCTATGACAGTCAGACACATTTTAGTGGCCAGTCGAGTCCGCAAGGAGCTGAGGGGTCAGAGCAGGGGAGAGAATCGCAGTGACCCAGAGATGGAGAGCAGGAGCAAGTCTGTGATTTTACTCTTCACCAACTCGGGCAGCTTCGGACTGCAGTGGTCTGTGTATGTTATAGATAGCTTATTTTATACCATTACGGGAACAGATCCAAGTGATTACACAGATTCTGAATATATATGTAAACAATTCGGAATGATGCTGCGGAGTTTAAGTTGCTGCACAAACACATTTATTTATGCGGTGACTCAGTCCAAGTTCAGAAAGCAGCTAACGGATGCAGTGAAATATCCGCTAACATCATATATTCATTTGTTGAAGAATCAAAACAACTGAAAATAGCCCAGAGGCAGCGTATACGGTTTCCCGGCAATAAATGGTCTATTTAACCACAAACCTCCAATCGGCACGGGCCACTGAGTCGCTGAGCCCTTGTGGGGAGGTGAATGCTCAGGAGCGGATGGAAAAGGGGCAGTAGATGCATTAAAGCATCCCCTGCTGGAGCAGGCACATGGACAGAAACCAATCTGTATTCTGCAGAGTCGTCGCCGTACTTCCAGAGCATCAGCTGTCCCAGATGTTGATTATGCATTGGGGAAAGCAATCATGGCGCCCCGGTCAGCCACTAACAGGGACTTTATTCATGGGAACAGGAGAAGGTCATTCATCCCGCGAGCCTGCGACTTTTAAAAAATAACAACAAATTCAACAACCAGAACATTGAAAAAAACAACAAATTCAACAACAACCTCAAGATTGAAAAACACCAACAACTACAACAAACTCAACATTGAATAACACCAACAAATTCAACAATAAAATCAGCATTGAAAACCGCCGGCAAATTCAACAACAACCTCATCATTGAAAAAAAGTGAAACAAATTGAACAACAACCTCAACTTTCAAAAATACCAACAAATTCAACAAACTCAATATTGAAAAACACCAACAAATTCAACAACAACCTCAACCTTGAAATACACCAACAAATTCAACAACAACCTCAACATTGAAAAACACCGACAAATTCAACAACAACATCAACACTGAAAAACACAAACAAGTTCAACAATATCTTCAACATTGAAAAAACACCAACAAATTTAAGAGCAATCTCAAGATTGAAAAACACCAACAAATTCAGCAACAACCTCAGCTTTTGAAAGAAAACACAACTGCATACTCAACAACAACCTCAGCATTGAAAATCATCAACAAATTAAACAAAATCAACATTATAAAACATCAACATGTTCAATAGCAACATCAAGATTGAAAATCACCAACAAATTTACCAACAACTTTAACTTTAAGACTCACCAGCAAAGTCAAAAAGATTGAAAACCACCAACAATTTCAACAGGAGCCTCAACATTGCAAAACTCCAAATAATTAATTAACAAACATAACATTGCAAAACAGCAAGAAGTTCAATAGAAAGATTAGCATTGAAAAACACAAACAAATTCAACAACTATAACGCTGAGCATCACCAAGAAATTCCAGAACAATTTCCACATTGTAATAGTGCACACAATCAGCAACAACCTCAACTTTGTAAAAACTCTCACAAAGTCATCAACAACTTCAACATTGAAAATCAGCAACAATCTGAACATTGAAACTCATCAACAACATAAACAATGTCATCATTGAATAACCCCAACAAATTCAACTACAACCTCAGCTTTGATCAAAAGCAACAAGTTGAACCACAACTTCAACATTAATAACCACCAACAAATTCAATAACGTTAACATTGAAAACATCGACTAATTCAAGAACAAGCTCAACATTGAAAAAGAGCAACAAATTCAACAACAGACTCAACATTGAGAACAAAAACGACAAATGCAACAACGTCAACATTGAACATCACCAACATATTCAACAACAACCTGAATATTGTAGAACACTGACAAATTCTACAACTACTTCAACATTGAAAATCATCAACATATTCAACAGCAGCAACAGCATTGAAAAAAATAAATGAGCAAACATAACAACAAATTCACCTTTGAAAAACAGCAGCAAAGTTAAAAAGATTGTAAAACACCATCAAATTCATAAACAGATTCACAATTGAGAACCATCAACACATTCAGCAATTGTTTGTTAAACGTTAAGGTTGTGTTTGAAAATCTTTGCACTTTTAGTTGATGACGTTTTTGATGAACTTGGTGTTTTTTCAACCCTGTTGTTGAATTTCTAGATGTTTTTCAATGTTAACCTGAATTTGTAGGTGTTCTTCAATGACGAGGTTGCTCTTGAACGTGTTAATGTTTTTCATTGTTAAGCTTGTTGAATTTGCTGATTTTTTCATTGGTGAAGTTGTTGACGAATTTTTTGATATTTATCAATGCTGAAGTTGTTCATCGGTTCGTTCTTCATTTTCTATGGCGACGTGGTTTCTGAATTTACTGGTGTATTTCAATCTATTTGAATTTGCTGGTGTAGTTCAATGTTGAAGTTGTTGGTGAATTTCTTGTTGTTTTACAATGTTAAGGTTGTAGCAGAATATGTTGGTAATAATCAGTATTGAGTTTCTTTATAAATTTGCTGGGGTTTTTGAATGTAGTTGTTGCTGAATTTGTTGGTGTTTCCAATGTTGGGTTTGTTATTGAATTTGTTGGTGTTTCGGAATTTTGAGGTTGTTGTTCAATTTGTTGGTGTTTCTCATTTTTGAGGTTGTGGTTGAATTTGTTGGTGTTTTTTACAATGTTCATGAGTTTGTTGAATTTCTTGGTGTTTTCAATGTTACTGTTTTTGGATTTCTGGGTGTTTTACAATGATTATGTTACTGAATTTGTTGGTGATTTACAATGTAGAAGTTTTTTGCTGAATGTATACCTATTTGTCTATGTTGTGGTTGTTGTAGATTTGATGGTGTTTCTTAATGTTGAAGTTGTTGTTGAATTTCATTGGGTTTTTCAATTTTAAACCAATTATTGAATTTGTTGGTGCTTTGCAATGCTAACCTTATTGTTGAATTTTATCGTGTTTTTCAGTGTTGAGTTTGTTAATTAATTAGTTGGTGTTTTGCAATGAACTGGCAAAACAGGCGTGGTTCTTGGGACAGTGACTGTGCTGATCTTTTTAAAGAACCTTTTCTGGGATTCCATGCTCACAGGAATGTATCAACTGGTGAACGAACCCTGGTTATGTTCTGTAATACTAGATTTTTATTACTCTACGGTCTGGGTAACAATCGAGTTTTCCATTACATTCTAAACCCGTTAGCCCCATTTATCCTGATTCTGCTGCTCAATGTTCTCACCGTCAGACACATTTTAGAGAGAAGCAGGGCCCGCAGGAGACTTCGTGAACCCAGAAGTGGGGAGATTGCCAGAGAGCCAGAGATAGAGAGTCGATAGAAATCCATCATTTTACTGTTTGTTATCTCGCCAGTTTCCTCCAGTAGTGGGCACGATTATGGTGTGTTCTATATGAGTCCGGATTTATAATTTGCGCTATGAGTCTATTTTGCTGCATCCTTCTGCGCAGAAATTGGGCCCATGAATTGCTACGCACATCCTTGCATTTATGTCCCGACTAAATTCCGGCAGTTTTTGAAGGATCTGCTGACATGTCCCTTTGGCCCTATTGCAAAATTCATTCAAAAAGGAGAGAGGAGCCGAGTCAGGGAGTTACCAGCTTTATCTCATTTTAATTCCCATTCCCAATGAATGAGTGGAGTGCAGGGGGCTTGGGGATGGGGAGGGGGAGTTGCCTTTCGACTGAGAGGTGGGAGCATTTAAATCTCTCCCCCAATGGCATTGGACAGTGTGGGAGGGACCTGTTCCCCATGGTGACCGGCTTGTGGTGTGGAGCCTTACCAGCACAGGTCCCGGGCAGCGGGCTGGAGTGTCATGTAACCCATGGTGACCGTCTTGTGGTGTGGAGCCTGATCCCCACAAATCCTGCGGGTCGGGCGAGCGAGCGAGAGGAACTTGCTGCCCATTGTGTCCGGCTTGTGGTGTGGAGTCTGATTCCCACAGGTTCCCGGGAGTGGGCGGGCGGGACGTGTTCCCCATGTTGTCAGGCTTCTGGTGTGAAGTCTGGTCCCCACATGTCCCAGAGGTCGGGCGGGCGGGAACTGTTCCCCATGGTGACCAGCTTTTGATGTGGAATCTGATCCCGACAGGTCCTTGGGAATGGGCGGGCGGGCGTGACCTATTTCCCATGTTGTCGGGCTTGTGGTGTGGAATCTGATCCCAACAGGTCCTTGGGAGCGGGCATTCGGGCGTGACCTAATTCCCACGGTTTCCGGCTTGTGGTGTGGAGCCTGATCAGCACAGATTCCGGGGAGTGGGCGGGCTGGAGGGACCTGTTCCCCATGGTGACGGAATCATGGGAGGAGCGGATCCCAAACGAAACAAAGGGAAAGGGGTGGGACCTTATCCTCATGGTGAAGGCATCATGGGAGTGGCGGCTCCTAAACATCACAACGGACAAGTGGCGTGACCAGGTCTCCATGGCGACGGCATAATGGGAGGGGCGCCTTTAAAAGTCACAATGGGCAGAGGGCCGTACTGGTCCCTGTGATGACCGCATAATGGGAGGGGCGAGTGGTTTGACGGCAACATGGACAGAAGGCGGGACCTTGTGCCCATGACGAACGCCCTACGTTAGGTCCGGGTCTTGTGCCGGCACAATGGACAGGGTGGCGTGACCTGGTCCCCATGACGACGAAATAATTGTAGCGGCGTGTCCTTTGAATGCACAATGGAAAGGAGGAAGGACATGGTCCTCATGATGACCGCATAATGCAGAGGCGTGGGCCTTGTGACGGCACAATGGACAGGGGTTGGGGCCTACTCCCCATGATGACGGCATAACAGAGACGGGCGTGGCTGGAAGGGGCCATTGGACGGGGCAGTGACCTTGCCCCTTTGATGGAGGCACAATGGAAAGCGGCGTGCCCTGCTTCCCTTGGCCAGTGTAAGCTGGACTAGTTTGGAGCAGGGCACCCGCCGGCCCCACCCATGACACTCAGCCATTGGAGCAGGCAGAAAATGTGAGCGGGCAGATGGTCACCGCCCCACCATTCCCACCGGCGCTCTCCTGAACAACCAATGGACCAGCAGCAACAGGTATAGAAAAGGTATTGTGAAAATTCATGCTGAATATTGCTCCTGCATTGCCTTCCGTTATCCCCTTCAGTTACCATTTGATGTTTTAACAATACGCAGGAGAATTAATAAAGATGAATCACTTTGTGTTTTGCCGTGGAGGGAGACTTTGTGCTAGGTGTGATGGGAGCCACTTTCTGATTGGTGTGGGGGGAAGTCACATGGTACTTTGAAAATCCTGAACAAATTCAACAACAGCCTCAACATTGATTAACAACAAGAAATTCAGCAACCTCAACGTTGAAAACACCAACAAATTCAATAGCAACCTCAACTTTCAAAAACACCAACAACTTAAGCCACTTCAAAATTGAAAACACCAACTTTTTGAACAAGAACCTCAACATTGAAAAAGCCAACAATTTCAAACACAAACTGAAAGTGGAATAACCCAAACCAATTCAAGAAGAACCGCAAAATTGAAAAACACCAACGAATAAAACAACAAAATCAACATTGAAAAACACCAACAAATTCAGCAACAACCTCACAATGTAAAATCACCAACACATTTAAGTACAAACTCAGCATTGAAAAACTCCAAAAAATTCAACAACATCAACGTTTAAAATCCTCAACAAATTCAACAACAGCAACAAGATTCAAAAACATCAACAAATTCAACAACAACCTCAACTTTTACTAACACCAAATAATTCAACTACAATCTCAACATTGAATAAAACCAACAAATTCAACAACAACAGCAACATTTAAAAAATGCCATCAATTACATCAACAACATCTACATTGAAAGACACCCACAAATTCAACAACGTCCTTAAATTTGAAAAACACATTCACAAATTCAACAACAACATGAACTTTGAAAAATACCAGCAAACTCAACAACTTCAAGATAAGTAAAACAAATAAGTAAATAGATGTCTGGACCTGAGTGATGCTGGAGTTTCTGTTCAGAGCTGAGGGTGTAGGATTTCATAATGGTGTATTGATGGATTGAAATATAATGTACATGAACTTCCCTTTGAGAGATCTTGGGACAGAGTTGTGGTGGGTACCATACCTGTTTGCACAGACAGGAGTGGACGTGCTGGAGTGCATTGTGTCTTTGATGAGTTATGGAGTTTTACAGCGCTTCCTGTATTTCTGAAGGATGAAGTTGCAGATAGATTGGGTGCCTTCTTGAGTGATGCATGTGTGTAAGTGTTGGCTTTCCTGGTGAGGAATAGAAATGAATAGTGACCGGATGTCCCAGTGAGGAATGGAGGCATAGAGGCGCTTGTTGACCTGGTGAGGGATAGAGAATTGGAGGGAGTGGATGCCCTGGTGAGGAATGGAGATGTACATGTGCTGGGTGACCTGGTGAGGAATGGAGATGCAGGGGGACTTGATGTCCTGGAGAGGAATGGAGATCTGGAGGAACTGGATGTCCTGGTGAGGATTGGAGGGGTAGAGGGCTTGGATGCCCTGGTGACGAATGGAGATGTGGATTGACCGGATTTCCTGGAGAAGAATGGAGATCTGGAGGAACTGGATGACCTGGTGAGGATTGGAGGTGCACATTGACCGGATTTCCTGGTGAGGAATGGAGCTGTAGAGGGACTGGATGCCCCGATGAGGGATAAATGTGCAGAGGGACTGGATATCCTGATGAGGGGTGGAGGTTTAGAGAGACTTTACGTCTTCGACCGGGATGGAGTTGTGAAAAGAATGAATGCCTTTCTGAGCGATGGAGTTGCTAAGAGATTGGGTGTCGAGGTGATGCATGGGGTTGCAGAGGATTTGGATGTTCTGCTGAGGGAGGGAGATATCAGTATTTCTTTATTTTTTCGTTGGATGTGAGAATTACTGACAATAACATCATTTGATACCCGTTCCTCATTGTCCTTGAGTTGACAATGGAATCTCTTCCTGAACGCCCGCAGCCCACCAAGTGTACGTATAGTTAAAGTATTTTAGGTAGTGAATTCCATGACATTGAACCATCGGCATTGAAGGACCTTTGACATATGTGGAGTAAGGTTGTCTTGATTTTTGTAGAGGAACTGAAAGTTCATTGTCAACCAGAGATTGTGAAGACCACGATACTGGATTTTTAAAAATATTGTGCGTGATATCGGAAGAGAACTGAAAATGCCAATAGGAATACTAGTGCTAGGAATAAATATGATCGGATGCCTGGATAAATGGTAATAAACTTTCGTTCAAGTGGACCATTTATGTAGACGTTTTTGCGTGATCTGGTTTCCCTAGCTAGTCTAACATTTCCTGTCCGGAGTTACAGGGCCCTGGGAAGACGGTGGGATTCGCCTTCTTGTTTTGCTGCATTCCAACTGGTGTAGAAACACCCATTTTGATGTTCGAAAGGGATTTCCAGCACTTTTGGTCTATCAGCAGTAAAAGGACAGCAATGTCGCTCCAATCCCGGATACTGTTGGGTTTGGAAGGGAACTTGCTTGTGGCATTGCTCTTATGCTTCTGCTTCCAATGTCCTGATTTGTGGGAGAAGCTGTGGGTATGAAATTTGCCGAAGTGCCCTTGGTTACTCGATGCAGTACGTCTTTGAAACAATACACAATGCCAACACTGACAATGGTGGTGTGATTCATTTCTAAAATGGTGCGCCAAATACGTGGCCTCAGTTAATCTGGATGGCTTTGAGCTTATTGATTGTTGTGCAAAACTGGAAGGTTGAGGGACGATATCTGCAAGGTTGTTGTTAAGGTTTGAGGGTTTCTTTTCAGAGAACCTTGAACCATGGGATGATTTAGAGACTGGCGAAGCATGGGTTGCTGTTCAGCCTTGGTGTCAATATCCACGGGGAGACAAGAAGTGATGCCACATTTTTAGCATTTGAGTTCAACCAGCTGGAAGTTTGTCACCAAACAAGCGGGATTCCTTTGTCACCAGCCTTATTGACACTGAGGGGTTTGTGTCCTGCCTGAATGGAACAGAGCAAATTCACGGAGAGATGATACAAAGTGAGTGAGGCGCGGGTTAACTTGTACACTCCTCACCTTCATCCTATCACAGACAGGAAACAACACATACAGCTTCTCTCTCCGTGGATGCTTTATTACTTTTTGAGTGTTTTCCCACTTTTTTGTCTTTTAATTTATAATAAAAGTGCATCTCAGCTGGTGGATATGGCTGTTTGATTCGTCAACCAAGAATTTTCATAGCTGTTGTGCGATACTGCAGAGCGAGGTTGTTCTCCAGAGTAAGTCACCATAGTGGGCCTATGTTGGATAACTGTACATTTATCTTGTCGTTTTAAAGTATCGAACACGCATTGAATTGTGATCGGCTTCGTGTTCCCCTCTGCACTTAATTGCTCGAGTGCAGGATGCAGTAATGTTGAACCAGACTGTGTTGGTTACAGCTGCTAAGAGAATGCAGCAGTCTTTGCGCCTCACCTATATTGTGGTCTAGGGACAGCAAGTTCAATAAATGGAGTTATAGTAGATTTTCGATTTGTTTATCTGTCGTAAAACTTCTTTGAATGCATTTGAGAAAATATAATAGGAAGCGGCTGCAAGACGAGGTTTTAAGAAGCTTGTCATGGATACTCATCAGTTGTTCAAACTCTTAATTGGTTGGTTCGTCGAAGCAGCGACCAGTGTTATTTTAGGCAGCCGAATGCTCGAAATAAATTACGTGTTTTATAATCATTGGCCACACAAAATATGGAGAAAAAAGACGAATCTGTATATCTCAACACAAAGTAACGTGCTACTGAATGAAAAAAAAAACGCAAAGTTTATTTCGGTAATTAAGGCACATTCGATAAGACTACATTTTTTGGAAATGTTCAGGGGCGTTTCCTTAGATTTGAATAGAGTGACACACGTCTGGCCAGACCGCACCCTGGATTGGTCCATGACTTCCTCCTGAAAGAGGGATAATAAAAAATTGGGATTGAGAGAGATGGTTACAACAATTGCCACCAATATCTACACAAGTCAAGGTCGTTTTTTTTTACTCTTTAGACTATGCTCTATTGAAGTAGTCCTTTGATTCTCTGGAAAACACGCAGAATGTTTCCTCTGATCATTTCTGTATCATTAACAATTGGAAACATTCCAAGTTATCATAACATAGGAACTGACTTGAACTGCACGCTTTCCACCATTGTGCCACAAACATTAGGAAAGTTAATAAAGCAGTGCCTTTACCAGTTTAAAATATACGTGGTGAAATTTGAGCAGAACTGTCAATGCCCATTGGCAACGGAATGTTCCTGGCTTGTCAACGAGTCACTTGGAACATTGTCATTTTATCAGGATTGAAAATTTAACTCAAGGTCAGTGTTGATCTGAGAGCTATACACAGTGAAATTGACCATAGCTTTGGCTAATAATGGGAAGCGAACAATTATGGTTTATATATGTGTAATTGTGTGTGCGTGTGTGTTGGTGTGTGTTGGGAGGTTGGGGGCGGGGGGGGGTGGGGGGCATGTGTGTGTGACGTATGCGTGTCTGGAAGCAGCATTAGTGGTTGTATTTTGTTTAAACCTGAGTCAAAGTGAATTGCTCTCTATTATAATCCGTGCTTTGTTTTATGACAGAAGAGGTTCAGAAGGTTCTGGTCGTCCAATATGATCACTAACGGGTCCTGCCGTTTGAGGCCTTAACAAGTGAGGCAATTCACAGTGAAAAGTATTAGAACAATTTTATTTTTTAAAGATTGACAGATGCTTTGTTTAATTTAATTTTATATAATGGAACAGGAGGTTTAATTTAACGCTGCTTTTTGACCGGGCCTGTTGCAGTGAAATTCAGAGCAGAGGTGGGAGGGTGAGTGAAGGAATAATCAGAGTTAATAATTTGCTCGCAACTCCAAAGGCAGCAGGCTCCCGGCGGAGAGCAAAGAAACAACAATTTAGTGATGGCCACAGGACATCGCGAACAGTTCTAACATCTCGTCGTCTTAGTAGGGGCCATGATTTGACGACACCCAGAATGGAGAAGCCTCATCCTGGATGGCAACAAACACATCGATATACTGTGTCGAAATGTGCAGAAACGAAGTCCAGAAGCCGCATAGAGCTCAAAACCCTCTGAACAACCTTTCGACTTTTAAGGAACGCGTGCCACATTTGTGACAGGCTGCAGATCGCCCACTAGACTTACCACGGATCTCGGAAGCCATCTGAACTGTGTGGAAGCAAGTCAGCAAAAATGCAGAACAGCAGCCTTGGAAGAATAATGTCTGTGTGTGTGAGAGAGAGGGAGAGATAGTGTTTTTGTCTGGCGTTTGTGGCGTCTGTGTGTCGTGTGCGTGTGTGTGTGTGTGTGGTTGTCTCACCGAGTGCTCAGAGATCAACGTCGGCACGTTCTATTTTGAAGAGATCATCTTGACCACTGTCCAACGGCAAGTGACCGCCCGGAGAATCAGTGCCTACACTCTGGGCATCTTCATAATCGCCTAGAGCTGAGAGAAAAAGTGATGTTCATTGAAGTAAATTGTAAACAATCAATAATTAGAATGATATTTATACGTATCAATCTGCCAAATAATTAAAGGTCAGGAACGTAAATACATTGTAGTGATCAGTGTCGGTGCGTTTAGTGGGTGGAGGATTATTGTATAAAGTCGCTTTGCAGAATTCTCTATTTTCGATATAAAGCCACACGATTCCCACTTAGCCAGTGTCCGCATCAAGATGCATGTGCATTGCACAGCTGCAGGGACTGGTGATCAAACACATTAACTGTTTGTTCTTCCCTTTGATCTGTTTTACACCCTTGAAATTATTGGGTGAAATGTCTATGATATTGTTTGATACTCAAAATATATTCACAGTTTTATGTTGGCGGAAATCATTCTGCAATAACTGGGATCCTGGGCGGTGCAATATATTGGTGTATAATCTTTCAGAATGTATTTGCTATTTTACACAGTCCAAATGGTGAAGAACAAAAGCATGATGCTCGGTAGTAAAATTCCACCCAGACTACTGAAGGAGTTCCCTTCAATGTTTTCTGACCCAGAATCTTTGCCATCCAACCTGTGACCAGTGTAATATTCGAAGTGATTGAATGAGTCAATGGAATCTGAAACTGTTTACCGGAGAGAGAGAAAAAAATGTTTGTTGGAGCAATTGTTAGGAACAGAGTCAGAATTGCGTCATCACGTTACAGAATGATTCAGCTCATCTGAGCGCAGATCAGAATAATTAATTGTTAGGTTTCATCGTTATTCTGTTCCCACGAAATCAGGCGATCTGTGGACTAGCAGCACTGGCGACACTCGATTGTATTATGTATTCGAACATCTGCTCTGTTTATCGGCTCAGATACCTGAGGAAGGCCGCCTGCAGCCCAGTGGAAATTCGGGACAGCGCTTCAGTTCGCTTTCCTCAATCAAAGGAAAAAACATAACATTCTTTGAAAAATAAAGCGCTGTGGGAATACTCAAAACAACCTCGCAACTACTCGCAGTATACACAGGGGCCGTGAGAAAGGGAACTTTCACGTGAGGGTAGTGATTGGAATGGGGGTCGTGCCCATTCATTGCAACAACTTATCGATAGGGTTAAAGGGAAATGGAATTCCACAGTGTGGATTGGGTTTACAGTGGAAAATACGAACCTGAGCCATGGGTCAGAGCGGAATCGATGCGAGGCGGAATATCATCAATCTCTTCGTAAAGGGCTTGGTAGAAACCGCTGGACGATTCCATGCCGCCAGTGACAGCCCCTGTTCGAGGGAAGGCGGAGGGATTAATATTTTGCTGCAATCGAGACCGGTGTAATACTGCAATATTTGCGAATGAAACACTTCACAGATGGTGAATGTCAATGGAGAAAGCCAGTTATTGTGAACATGGAGGGACATAATTGGGTTCATGCATTCATTCTCGTGAGAGCGCGCGTGCGCGCGTGTGTGTGTATCTGCACATCTGCATGGACATCCATTCAACTTCACAAAACATAGGCCCAAATTAATTACGGTCGGAAAGGACGGAATGATCGGATTGCAGGAGAAATGTTTTCCAGCTGCTCACTCGGCCATGATGCCCATGGGGATTACAGTTGAAGAGAAGCTGGAAGGAAAATTGGCTGCTCTCTGCAGACAGCATCAGTTTAGAAACATGAGGGATGTGTTCATGGTTCCTTGTTATATCAGATCAGTGTTAGCAGCTTATTTGCAGGGTGCACGGAACACTAGTGTGTTGCTTTTTCGAATCTGAGGGTCTCAATCTGTTTGGATGCTGAAGAATTATTGATAAATGCCGAAAATCCCAGAAATGCCTCACGACTCAATATGGTGGATTTACTCCTGTGAGAGAGTTTGGGTTTGCGCATCCAGACTCAGAAACTGAAGGAATGGAATAGGCACTGAGTGGATAAATAAAGAATTACTGGAAATAATAACTGAACACAGAGCTCCAAATAGCTAAATTAATTTTCTTTATCCATTGTTGTGCCAATTGGATTGAAATGAAGTCGCAGTACCGGTGGATCAACTTGGAATATGTACGTTGACAGTCAAGTGGCTCTGCCATTTAAATTCGGTATCTCACCGAATCCTCGAGTGCTTTGAACGGAATTAGTGGTAAAAAAAAAATACGGTTAACATTCGTTTCGTAAATGACATGTGACCTTCTGTGAAAAAGGTAGAGGAGGTGAAAACGCGCCACGGTATTGTTCAATTTCCGAGATTCAGCGTGAATTCGGCGCTTCTACTTGAGTCTCACCTTTTCTCTTTGCCTTTCTCTGTATCAATGACATGAGTGCCATTAACTCGACGATCAACAGGACTCCGAGTGTTATACAGATCACAATGGAGGTGGAAGTAGTTTTTACATCATGTCCTGGATGAAATATTATAGAAAGATTTAAAGGAGAAACAGGCTACCTTGCATTTTAAATGTTTCCATTATTCCGTAAAACTCAAATTGAATTCCGAAATCAACAAAAGCAATAGATTGTCAGAAATATCTAGCTCTTCTCGTGAATAAGACCTTTAAAGTTAACAAGAATACTATACTAATAATAAATACCTGCAGCTGTGGGCGGAGAAGTCGTCGACGACAAGTAGGGCCCTGTGAAGGAAATATGGAAATTATTGTTTTAAATGCATCTGTTGTTCTTAATTGATGAACTAATCCATCGTACTCAGAGATGAAGTGCTAAGCACCTCCTTCCCGGCCCCAGTATCCACCACTCTGCACTACCCTTACCCGAACAAATCACACTGGCATCTTCCTTGTGATTACAGTCGGGTTGACCTGTCGCTGATGAAGGACAGTCGGACAGAAATGATTCTTCTCCGGTGCACTCCACTCCATTCATCCATATATCACTTTCACCCTGGCCAAAATTGGCCCCTCCAGTGGTCCTAAGAGCGGAACTGCAACCCAGCTGTCTGCAGACAACATTGGCATCGGCCATACCCCTGGAGTGATCACACACCGCTGCCCAGTTGTTGTTGAACAATATCTCCACTCTTCCGGAGCAGTTGTTGTTACCTCCAGCCAGGCGCAAACCTAAACCCGACTCTGTCAAGGGAATAGCTGATTATTGTTTCTGTAGCAAAATCAAGGAGTACTAGACAAATAGTTGGCTTAATAAAGAGAAGCAAACATCTGATTCTCCATCTCAATGATTTGCACTGTGCGCCCGCTCCTTCGCCAAGTTTCCTCCTGTTGAGAAAGGAAATGTGCTGATTGCATTAGACCACAATGTCTGAAATAACACCCACACATCGAGATGTATGTTGCGTTACCTGAACAAACAACGCCTGCATCTTCCCGGTGATGACAATTGTGTTTACCCCACGGGTCTGTCTGACACTGCCAAATGGTCGACTCGTGTGACATGCATTCCACCTCATCGAGCCAAATAGGTCCGGATCCTTCTCCAAATAACCGAGCGTAATAATCAATAGAAGCGAGGTGACCGCACTGTAGCTGTTTACAGATCACTTCTGCATCATGGCTGTCCAGTGATTCAGAGCACACTGTTCCCCAGGTCCCATTGTAGAACACTTCCACTCTCCCCTCACAGCGATGCATTCCATTCACCAGCCGCAGCTCTTTGTGTTCTACCAATGAAGCAACAAATAATCAGCTTGCTAACTCCATTAATATTGTGTAGGACAACACAAGATGCATCGTCCTTGTTACCTTGTCGCCAATTATTACTTCTGAATTGTAGTAGAAAACAGCTGTACTCCAAATGTACGAAGAAGAAGTATTAGAAGGATTTTAAAGGCTAAGCCACACTTAGCTGAGAAACGGTATTGATTGATTTGAGGAAGTTTCAGAAAGAGTACACAATGCAGAATAAGTTCATATGCGCGAATTTCAAAAGGCATTCGAGAAGGTAACTCAAATGTAAATTCATTACTGAACTCAGAGCTATTGCGCTATGGAATCAGTCTAAAAATGGGTAGAAAACTGACTGCAAAATCCAAGTCCCTTCTAAAGATAGTTATTCAGAATCGCGAAGATGTTTTGCGGGCCACTGAGGTCACGACTGCTGAACATGTACAACAACAACTTCAATTTGGGAATCGGAAGTATAAACTGTAATATCATTTCGGAGGCAGAAAATCACTTTGTTCAATTAACACTAAGAAAGGCTGCTGAAAATAATAATGCAATGACACCTTAATATACGAGCAGAATGGGTGAGCTAATTAGAGCTTAATATTAACATTGAACAAGCTGGCATGGTGAATTTCGGTAAGAAACATAAAGGGACCCCGAACTGCATGTAAAATAAGAGGGTAAATTAAGTACAGGGGCAAAGGTGTCCAGCGATATGGAGATAACAATCTTCCATAAACTGGCAAAGTGCAATGATGGTACCATAAATACGCAAATGAGTAAATACAATATGATGTACAGAATATTTTTTTGTATGTTGTTACCAAGTACGTGGCTCGAAAGGGGAACTTAGAGCACGTGTAACAGTTGACTCAAATAGCACACATGTCTTTACAAAGAGGCTACATATGTACCCAGGGGAAAATTAAATTGAAGGATAAGCAAATAATGCTAGCTGAAATATTTCAAGTTTATAATCCGGACGGCAGAAATGCGACAGTTGGCCTGAAAGGCATTATTTTATGTTGTGGTTTCTTTATGATTCATTTGTATATTCCTCCGTATGAATCCTCAGACAATTAGCATATTAAGAGCTTTCTTACCTGAGCACATGATCCTCACGTCTTCTTTATGACTACAGACATGTTTACTCCATGGAGCTGAAGGGCAATCCCAGAGAAACGATTCGTTACCCGAACAGTTTATCTCATCCAACCAAACTGGGCCTGAGCCAGGTCTACAAGAATCAGGAAGCGTCATCTCCAATGCATTTCCACAACCCAGCTGTTTGCAAGCAACGTGAGCGTTGGCTACATCCCAGGAATCATCAAAGACTGATCCCCAGATTCCATTGTAATAAACCTCAACTCGGCCAGCACATGGACTGCCACCGTCGGACAGTCTTATCTGCATGTGTTCTGTTAGGCAACAAGAGAGCAAGATTATAATTTGCTCATGTGTTTCTGAGTTTTCCGACAAAGCATCTCTCCACACGGAACTATTACTAAGATATATAACACCCAAATGCTTCAAATATTCATGCATCTCACGAAAGTATTTATGGCCTCCAGTTCAACCATTGTTGTGCGGAATTCTCTGCACGTCTTGTTTTCCCAATTGTATTTGTTCCTACTGAAACGTCTAGTCATGTTATGTTTAAACAGTGATTTTCTAGACACGTTTTACAACTGTATCTGTTCCTCATCCAATAATGCTAACTATATTTGTCACTTTTGTTTTACATTAATTCTGGCTGCCTATTGCATTTTATTTCCATTGGCTGACGTTAAAATCGCTAGATCCCTTCAATTCATACTAATTCACAGTCTTATTGGCCTATTGGTAACTTCATCTGCGTACTGCTGAATGAAAGCCACACAGCCTCAATTCAACTGTCTTACAATTTTCAGTACTCAGGTGAATGGAGATGGCCTGCGGCTGTGCTGGTCTAATTTCCAATGTGTGTAAGTATGTAAGTGCTCCTACATCAGCATAGAACCCCATCCTTGCGCGTGTATATACATGCTGTATCTCACTCGAGTACATCGGCAGAAATTCTGCACATAGCTACGCACTGCAGAATATACATACAACGTTTCGGAAGGTGAGCCTCTGTTTAGATTTAAGTACTGCATAATAATAGATTCAAAAGTGCAGGATTAAATTTCTGTTAAAATTAATGCATTGCCAAATCAAATTTAGACCAACAGAGCTCGAGCACTTTTCTACTTTTATACTGCGCAGTAGAACAGAATGCTTTCTGCGGATTATGGTGTCATGCCTGCACTAATGCCCAACTCCACATATTATTGGTCAGCAGGTACAAGTACATCAGCGTTCACCTTCACCACTATCTTCTCATTTGCTGATAAACGACGCATGCGTGAATTTGTCGACTCCAGAATCGAAGATTTCAATGCCACTAGACAACTTCGCGCTTCCCCACGCCAGCCCAGCTCACCGCACCCAATCGCTTCCTATCCTGCACCTGCCAAGAACTTCATTTTAACCGGTGCTCTGCTGGCTGAAACGTAGCAGATCACATTCACGCGCATCAGCTTATTTACGTTGTTTGCCAGGTTTACATTGCTTTCCCATCCACCACTGCTTCCAATTTGAAAGTGAGTCCCTGACCCACCCGCTCTCACTCTTGCACTTCCAGCTTAACACAATGACCACCACTGGCGCTAACCAATTTCTTTATTTCTCCAGACCTCTGCTTTCATAAGTTTCTCAGATAGAGTACATGAACCGCATCATATCTCTCGCCGTCATCGACGTAGGATCAAAGCTTCCTCCCAAAACACCTCTCCTTTTCTAATTATGACACCCCTTCGTGAAATATCCGTCTATGAAGACTTTTTAGCCAAGAGTTTTCTAACGCCTCGCTGTGTCAATTTCCTGTCTGATTGCGCTTCTGTTAAGTTTCTTTCGGCTTTTCCCTCCGTTGAAAGCGCTACAAAAATTCTCATCCTTGTTACAATTCACGGCTGCTTGCGTCCTTTCTCCCTGCATCCACCCCTCTGCATTCACCCCACTGCTTTCAGCGATACAGAGTAAGTAACCTAACTCAGCACTTTGCTCATCAAATTAGCGTTTTATTTCCATTTGATCTGTGAATTGAAATATTCGTTACCTGAACACAAAACTCCCACGTCGTTGCTGTCAGTGAGAGACGAATTAAATAGAAATGAGCTGCAATTCTGAAGATGTAATTCGTTTCCTTCGCACTGGACATAATTCACCCACACAGGCCCTTCACTCTCTCCGTACTTTGAAGAGTTATAAGCGGCTATCGCGTCACCGCAGCCTAACTCTCTGCAGACCACTTTGGAATCATTCAGGTCCCACAGGGAGTCCTGCACTCGCCCCCAGATTCCGCTGCTGTATGTTTCAACTCGCCCATCACATCGGCTTCCCCCGTTAGTCAGTCTAAGCGACCAATTATCGCCTATAAATTGCAAGAATTTGAGACCAATGGTTAAATTTTAGCCAAAATAGCAGATACCCGGGATCATCTTTGCTCAGTTAATATTGGACTTAAGCGTAAACATTTTTTATACATATAATTACTCACAATTTACATAATCTGATGTTACCCAGGATTTCCTTTTCTCAGTTATTATACTTTAAATGATTTGCAAGCAGCTGGCTCTGGTTTTCTATGGAACACAACGTGAACTTTCCGTGAAGCCGAGAGATTATTATGTGCCCTGATCGAAGTCCAGGGGCTTATAAGGCTTCTGAATATTCACAGTTCTCCTTAACTCATATAGGGGGCAACAAACAATTTACATTTGATAGGGAGCTTTCTTTGACGTCCAAACGCTCTTCGAAGCTTTAGAGAGCTTTTGATGTGTACTCACTGCGAATGCAGCGCACCAAACCGTGTAATTGTTGGGCGTATCCGTGACCATATTACGCCCAAATGTGACTTTGTGAATCGTGGGAATAAGTTTGTAATTAAACGGCGCAACACTATGGGACCGGATGTTCCTTTGTCATGCATTAATTCGGCATTTGTATCCCCAGCAAAATCTGAATTTATTGTCCAACCCTAATTACTCATGTGCATGTGCTTTTGAGTAACCTTTTGCACAACTCTAGTGCATTCTATTGTAATTTCCAACATCAGCTAAGGAATTGAAGGTGTCTTAGATATTATTTTTAAGTGGCACATGATCAACAATAATCTACTCGCTGATGTTTATTTTGGGTTCTGTCAGGAACATTCAGCTTCAGACCACATAACAACCTTGGCCCAAACATGGAAAAAAAAGGGCTTAATTGCAAAGGTAAGGTGACAGCAACTGCCCTTGACATCCTGGCATCATTTCACTGAGTGCGATATTAAGAAGCCGTTATCAAAACGAAAAATGGCAGTGATGACTGAAGGCAAATCATCTCAATTCAAGCATAGCACTCCATTAGTTCCTCAGGGTGGTTTCCTAAGACAAACCATTTATATAGGCCTTTTCAATTACCTATTCGATACTATCATTTCAATGTGTGGATGTTCGTTAATGATTTAATTGTCTTCAGTGCAATTCTGCATTCATCAGGTAGGTAAGTAGTCCGTGTCTTCAAGTATCAACAACTGGATGAAAACAAAGCTTGGGCTAATGAGTGGCAAGTGAAAATCGCGCCACACAACTGCCAGGCAATGAGCATCACCAAGAAGAGAATGTCTAAGCCCAGCCAATATGAATCATTGACACTGTCCAGTAAACTAACTGGAGCAGGCAAATAAAGACTCTAACTACAGGAGCAGTAGGGAGGTTGGATATTCTGTGATGACTGAATCACCCCATAAACCTTTCCAACGTCTACAACATTAGAAAATGTCAATCAGTAAGTGATAGGAACAGGAGAAGGCCATTTGACAAATCTAGACTGTTTCATCGTTCTATAATTTTACGGCTAATCTGACTGTGGTCTTAACTCAATTTTCCTGACTGAACTCCATAACCCTCGGCGCCTCAGCAGTTCAATACATTGCCTAACTGAGGCTTCAACACTTAATGACGCTTCCTCCTCTGTGGTGTCCGTAAAATAAAAATCCAAAAACCTTTTTGACGATTAAATTGCTCTTCATCTAACAGTGAGAACTGTTAATCTGGAACCAATGTCCCCACTTGGACATATTAAAGCTTTGGTGGAATATCCCATTTCTTGATGGATGCAGCTCCAATGACCAGGAAAAAAGGTTCTCGAGCATCCAGGATCCACCAGCACTTTTGAAACCACCCTTTGAAGAATTATTGATTTTATCCTGCACTTTCACACTGTGGTTGCCGGTTACACAATCTACCAGAACTGTTGAAGGAACTCTCTGAGTCGTCTGAAATATCAGCTTATAGAAGGGCAAGTGCATAGGAAGACCATCACTACTTTCAAGATCCAATAAATTCCAAATAAACCTGATTTGAAGCTATTTTTTATCGTAGCTGGATTAAAAGACGTGAATTCGTTTGCGAAGTGCACTGTGGTTGCACCGTGAACATTCAAGAAGTCGGCTGACCATCACAATTTCAATGGGCATTTGGGGTGGGAGGTAAATCCGTTCCTTTCAAGATCTATCATCACTCCTTGACAGGACAAGTACAAATAAAGGCAGGTACAGCATTTGTAAAGCAAATCGAGGTCCGGTTTTTGAGGCTTAAACATTGTGTCAACAGCTCTTGTTGGTGATTTCTGAAAAAAAATGTTCTGGATACATTTGAATGAGAATAATCAGCATTATATGAGACCTTGAATTGAACAATACCAAACCCTTTCTATTGTAGATAATTTGCCCTGACAAAAACAACACAGGCTAAATTCATTCCGAAGAAACTGTAACAGCTGGTGTAATTCAGATCAATACACTGACAGGTCTCACCTGAGCAGATAACACTGACGTCATTTTCATGCGAACATTGAATTTGATCCCAGGATGAAACTGGACAATCCCAAAAGCTGGATTCGTTGCCCCGGCATCTGTAGTTCTCTCTCCACACTGGGCCGGTTCCCTTCCCAAAGTGAGCTCCTCCCAATATTTCAGCCACTGCCCCACAGCGAAGGTGATCACAGACCACACCGGCGTCTTCCAAAACAAAGTAAACATCACAAATCGTACCCCACTGAGTTCCGTGTTGTGTTTCCAGCCGGCCAGAGCATCGGGTGGCCCCCGATGACAGCCTGAGATCTGTGTGATCTAAACAGTGATGATAATAACAATTAGTCCATCATCACCGACGAATAATATCACAATTTGCATCGTTAAACCGAAAATAATATAATTCGGATTCTCATTTAATTTCCATCCATTTCAACAGAAGCATTAGCAATTAGTGTTACGATAATGACTATTACTACTTGCATGACTATTGCTAACGCCATCACAAATGCTGATTCTAATATTATTACTGGTAGTGTTATTATTACTGATATTTTACTATTGCTACCGTTATTCTATTGCTGCGAATTACATTACTGCAGCTAATACAATTATTGCTGCTGCGCCTATTACCTTCTGTGCTACACTTGGCCGTGATACTATTCCTCCTTCATCTGCTAATGCTGCTACTGCCCAGCAAATTGATGCTGAAACAAACTGTGGAGCCCAAGGAACCGGCCTCACTATTTAATAATCTCATGGTTAATCGCTACCTCGATTGCGAATTTCTACCTTTGCTTTACATCTCTTCATTATCTAATGTGCAGGGAAAACAAGGAGCTCAGTTCACAAAATTACATCTGTAGATTGGGGCAGCAAATGTCTGTGGTTCACTGCACTCTCTCTCTACATCCATGTGCCTCATGTTATCACTGCTGATTGGCCCATCTCCAATTGAAGTTTGGGCTCCATGTTCTTGATCTGCGCACAAGAAGGACTAAGTGATCAGTGACCATTCCCGGAAGCTTTTTATGCTTGTAAACTGCTCGATTGCATAAGTGACATATTTTCAAACACTGAGTAAAAAACTCACATTGTTGAAATTTCGCAGAAATTGAGCTCTTCTCACTGTTGTTCGCAAACCCATTTGCCCCTCCCCAGATTCTGAGTGATGTTCATCATGCTTACTACGGTTGAACTGCAGATACGCCAGGCTTGCTCAAATATAAGCTTTTGTACTTGCCCGATAGGAATGGAATGCTTGCATTTAAACAGTATCACAGAATCAAAGAGTGCAGAAGGGACCCATCGGCCCATCGAGTCTGCACCGACAAGTGTTAAACTCCTGACCTACCTAACTAATCCCATTTACCAGCACTAGGCCCAAAACCTTGAATGTTATAACGTGCCAAGTGCTCGTCCAGGTACATTTTAAAGAACGTGAGGCAACCCGTCAGCACCACGCTCGCATGCAGTGCACTCTAGACCGTCACCACCCTCTGGGTAAAAACATTTTACCTCACATTACCGCTTAACCTCCTAACCCTCACCTTGAATGTATGCCATCTCGTGACTGACCCTTCAATTAAGAGGAATAGTTGCTCCCTATTCAAACTGTCCAGGGCCTAATCATCTTGTACACCTCGATCAGGTCGTCCCTCAGTCTTCTCTGCTCCAGTGAAAACAACCAAAGTCTATCCAACCTTCATTCATAACTTAAATGCTTGATCCCAGGCAACATCCTGGTGAATGTCGTCTGCACGCCTCCCAGTGCACCAGATCCTTCCTATAATGTGGCGACCAGAACTGCAAGCAATACTGAAGCTGTGGCCTCAGCAAGTTTCTATACAACTCCAACATGTCCTCGCTACTTTTGTAACCTATGCTTCGTTTGATAAATGCATTTGGCTTTTTCAACAACCCACTAAAATGCCCCTCTGCCTGCAGAGATCTATCAGCACATAGGCCAAGGTCCCTTGTTCCTCATTACTTCCTAGTGTCATCCGTCCATTGATAACTCCTTGTCAAATTAATCCTTCCAAATGGTATCATTTCACACTTTTCAGGGTTAAATTCCATCTACCACTTATCTGCCCCTTTTACCATCGCATCTATAACTTCCTGTTGCCAAAGACAGCAACCTCACTATTAACCACCCGGCTGAACACTGTGTAATCCGCAATCTTTTTAATCATTCCCCACAGAGTCATCTAAGTTGTTTAGATAAATTACGAAAATAGAGAACCCAGTACAGATCCCTGTGGTACGCCACTGGACTCCTGCTTCCAGTCACTAAAGCAACCGTTTGTCATCACCCACTCTGTCCTACAACTCAAAAAATTTTTAATCCACCTTATAAAATGACCCTATTTCCCATGTGCATTTGCCTTCTTTATAAGTCTCCCATGTGGGAACTTGTCAAAGGATTTGCTGAAAACTACATAAACTAGTTCAACTGCACTACCCTCGTCGACACATCTTGTGGCCTTGTCAAAAGATACAATCAAGTTTGTTAGGCATGAAGTGCCTCTGACAAAGCCATGCTGAGTATCGCTGATCAAACATTAATTCTCCAAGTGGAGATAGATTCTGTCCTTCGGAATTTTCTCCAATACTTTCCCTGCCACTGAAGTGAGACTCAATAGCTTGCATTTCATTGGCTTAAATATACTACCCTTCGTAAATAGCAGAAACACATTACCTTTTCTTCAGTCCTCTGGCACCTCCCCCGTGGCCACAATGGAATTATAAATTTGGATGTGAGCCCATATGATCTCGCACCTTGCCTCCCTTAGCATTTTGTGACACACAACATTCAGACCTGGAGATTTGTCCATTCTTAAGCCTGCTAACACCTCCAATACCTTTTCACTCCCTCGGTCAATTTGCTCAAGAACCTCGCTCTCTCTCTCCACGAGTTCGATACACTCACCCTCATTCTCTTGAGTGAAGACAGATGTGAATCATTCGTTTAAGACTGTATCGATGCCCTCTGACTCCACCAATTAATTGCTCCCTTGATCCAAAATGGCCCCTACTCTTTCCTTGGTTATCCTCTTCCATTGATAAACTTATAGAACATCTTGTGATTTTCGCTACTTTTACCAGCTAGAGCTTTTTCATATCCCCTCTTTGCTGTCCTAATTGCTTTCTTAAACTCCCCCCTGCACATTCAGTGCTCCAATAATGCCTCAGCTGATTTAATTCCCTTGATTCCTGTAAAATGCCTCTCATTTCCTTCTAACCGTATCCTGAATATCCCTGGCCATCCGTGTTCTCTGGGCTTGTTACTGCTTCCTATCACACTAGAGGGAATCTGCCGAGCCGGTACCCACCCCATTGTCCTTTTGAGCCCCCCAGACAATTAGCTTTTTCCGCCTCTACCTTTGCCAGATCCTGCCTTATTTTACTAAAATCCACTCTCCCCCAATCCAAAACTTTTCTGCAACTTGTCGATTTGTTTGTCCATAACAAGCTAAAATTGTACCACGTTGCGGTCGCTATCACTAAAACGCTCCCCCACCACCACCTCAGCCAAATGTTTGGATTCATTCCCCAGCATTAGGTGCAGTACTGCGCCTTCCCTTGTTTGACCTTCTACATATTGGCCTAAGAAGTTCTCCTGTACACATTTCAAGAAATCCACTCCATCCAAGCCCTTAACACTATGCCTATCCAAATTAAGTTTAGGACAGTTGCAATCACCTCATATAATATAGCCTATTGCTATTGTTTTTGTAAAGCTCCGCCAATTGTGCACACAATTGCTCCTCAATTTCCCACTGACTATCAGGGGGTCTTAAAAAAAACAACTAACAATGTGCCTGCCCCTTTTTTATTCCTGAACGCTACCCACAAATATTCATTCGATGCCCCGTGCAAGGTGTTATCTCTGCTTACTGCAGTTACTGTCTCCTTTACGGAACAATTATCAGCGCCTCATATATTAGTGACAAGTGGAAATTAGATCTTATCAAATCTCTATTCCTTCAGTTCAGCCACTACCTAAATTTTTGAAAAGTTGAATCGGCATGCAGGCCTGTGATGAACATTAGTTCCCCAAGCCGTGCCTTGATATTGTTCATATTGTCCATAAATCCTATGCTCTACGTTCTTTCAAGGTAACATTCAAACTACTGCACTATTATCTTAAGTTGCTGATTTCTGGTGTGGAATCTGATCTATTTATACTTGGAAGCCCCTGCGGGCACTAGCCGAAGAACAACTCCTTCCTCGTTGTTGTCACACCCTCAACAATTCAACCCTGCACGATACGGTTTAAAAGAACCAATGACTGAAAGTTTGGAGGAAGATATCATTCGGCACCACAATCATATGGCGGCTGTCTGAAAGAATTAGCCAAATTAGTCCGCGCTGTTTTTCTTTGTGACTAACACCTAAATTACCAACTTCACGTATTTCTCCAATATCCTTTAGAATTGCCAATTGTTACTTAAACTGCTTGTACAATTTCCGCTCATATATTCCAGATCATATGAACTCACTGGATTTTTTTTATCCATGTTGCTTCAGTTTGCTGGTCAAATAGCTTTAGAACCATAGAACACTACAGCACAGGAAACAGGCCATTCGGCCCTTCTAGTCTGTGCCAAAATATTATTCCGCGAGTCCCATTGACCTGCACCGAGTCCATAACCCTCCAGACCTCTCCCATCCATGTATGTATCTAATTTATTCTTAAAACTAGAGATTGAGCCCGCATTTACCACGTTAGATGGTAGCTCGCTCCACACTCTCACCTCTCTCTGAGTGAAAAAGTTCCTCCTAATGTTCCCCCTAATCCTTTCCCCTTTCAGCCTAAAGCCATGTCCACTCGTGTTTATTTCTCCAAATCTAAGTGGAAAGAACCTACTCGCATTTACTCTGTCTATACCACTCACAATTTTGTAAACTTCTATCAAATCTCCCTTCATTCTTCTACGCTCCAAGGAATAAATTCCTAACCTGTTTAATCTTTCCCTGTAACTCAACTCCTTAAGACCTGGCAACATCCATGTAAATCTTCTCTGCACTCTCTCAATCTTACTGATATCCTTCCTGCAGTTAGAAGACCAGAACTGCACACAATACACCAAAGTTGGCCTCACCAATGTGTTTTACAACCTCACCATAACATCCCAACCCCTATACTAAATACTTTAATTGTGGTTCTCTCAATACCAATCCTTTGATCACTGTTACAGTGCAATGTTGTTTATCTTTTTAAATCCATTCCAGGTGACTATTCTCTATTTGAAATATGTCAAAAACATTTTCTGATGCAAGTAGGTTAATCACATTTCCTCTTGTCTCTCGACATAACTGATATTCCACACTTTAAACCCCCACTCACCCACTCCTCTCCCCCCACCCCCCCACACACCACCGCCGACCACCCCCCTCCCTCCCCCGCACCCCTACAAAGGATCACAATAATAGTTTAGAAAGCGTCCCCCCAGAGCCGAACGATCTGTGATATATTCGCAAACAATTTCCTGCTCAAGATTGACTGCAATATGCAAGCTGATGCATAAACATTGCTTTATCACTGTTTAGCATAATTCCTCTTTACACCATTTGAGTCTATTTATCAAGTGCCTTTAGATCAAAATTCTCAACTGGCGCATCCAAAAGCAATTGCATGCATGCACGGCCGTCTCGATGGTCTTTTTATCCGTTTAATAAAATGCTTTTCATTTCAATTGCCACCCCTCATTCTTCCCGCAACAATAATCACCAGCCCCTGGGAAATATGCTGCGCCAATTCCAACTGTCCATATATCACCTCCTAAAGCATATTATTAACCATGTCATTATTTACTGCATTTCTGACATTGGTGCCATAGCTAAATCCTGAGAAGGTGCCATCTACAGATCATTAACATATACAAAATAATGATTTTTGTCGCAATTTCAGTCATAGGGAGGCATCGCGCCACACTTGAAACAAAGAAGCTTCGCAGTTAAATTCTTGTCCTGTTCCCTTGGCCAATTTGTCCCCACACAGGCCCTGCACTTTTCATCGTACGTGTTTCAATCTCACTAGCAAGTCTATTCACTCAAACATGCTTTCTTAAGATTATATTTGAAAGGCTATAAACAAAAAAACAGTCAAACACATCAGATCTCACAAGTACTTTATGAAGGCAGTCAGTTAATCAAATGCAATTAACCTCCAGCTGCTCTGTGCGGGCCTTTACTTTAATTTTACAACTATTATTTTTTTTTACGTCTACTTATTTGTTAAATTTTGAGGCGGATTATCCAGCATAACCTTTACCCTATCCGCGATAATAGACTGATTGGCTGGTGTATTCCGTTGTTGCCCCTCTCCCCTTATTGTTTTCGACTATCGTTTCACTTTTTACCAGTGTTTAAATTATATTTGAGGTTACATTTATGCTGCATCTGCAATATTCTTCCAATTTGACGTTGACCCTTGTATTACCTTATTCGTTTTTTTCCTGTTCCAATCGCGTTTGGCTTGGATTTCGAAAGATTTACGGACGTCAAATTCTATAAGCTTCCATTTCCGGCATCGATTTCATTTCAATATATCTGCTATCGCCTGCGAAGTTCGGAATTTGCAAGAGGTAACCCCCCCTCCCCCCCGCCACACACACACACACACACCCTCCTCGCCGGGCTTCTTGTTGGAAACCTAGCCTGTAGTTCAACTATTTTCATTAGCAAATCTATTTCAAATTTACACTTGCCTCTTCTTAATGTAATTCTTTTACTGACAATTTCTCAGGTTAATTATCCTGGAACAGGTGCCTTGGCCTAAGGAAACCCTGTTAAGCTATCAAAGTGACCGCCAACGTTGTCTAGACCATCTTTCTACCATTCTGTGAATGCTGTCTCGTCCTTGCGCACATAATTATGACCCGTAATGCATTTCTAGGAGCTCCTGAGTCTTTTGCTAAATACATTTAATTGAAATTATCATACCTGAAAAATTGCTATGCATTTAAGTCAATCTATCTTGGGTCAACTATGTTATTATTACCAATACTTTTGACTGTAATTCCTTATTATCTGCCGTCATCATGTTAGTGTCGGCTACTCAATTCAGATTATGTTCTGCAATTATATTCCATTAAATGCCATGCTCCCGTTTATCTCCAGTCCCACACTTTTGATATCTTTAAACAATGATATTAAATTTAACTTTGCGGAAATGTTGAAAGGTCAAATTGTTCTTTGGCGTTTGTGACTTCAGAAGAAATGAAAAATAAGCGAACTATAAAATGGGCTAACATGCATTATCACTCATTTCTTCAACTTCCCTTCTGAACATCCCCTGTTGTATTTAATATCTTGAATATTCAGAGTCATATTTTCTTTGATCAAATCTTTGCTCTGTATGATTATTTGTATTATCTGAAAATTGTGAAATTGTATTGAGCAGCTCCGCTCTCTCCAACTAATTTGAATACACTTATCCTTGCATTAATTGTAATGAATATATTTAAGCCAATCTCGTGTCACTGAACTTAGATATTTCAGATCCCAGGAAACATTGCATTTGAGGTTATTGTGACACATTTTATGGAGTAGATTTTGTTAACCTATGGAATATCCCGAGGTTTGTGCTTCTGAATGTTTCGAAGAAAACAAGTGCATTGTGTTTGCATATCTCAGACCTTCCTTTATTATTTGCCACGTGTACTTCAAAAAGTGGAAGAGTCAGTGCAAAGCTAAAAACCTAATTTTCAATGGTCCAGCACCTTTCTTGACGCTTGTTAACCTTCCCAGCGAACTCACTAACTGGTCTTCCAATTTTAGACATATCCTTCTTGGAGCATTCCTGTCCCTTACCCCCTTGAGGTATTGTCATAGTTGGCCGCCGTGAATGGCTTATACAAATCGAGATTTAGAAAATGCTTGACCATCGAAAATTAGGCGTTAATTCAGTTCGAAATTTTCGTCTGCACGTGAACAAAGGTCAATTGGAAGCATTCGATATGTCAACCAGAAACCACTTGTTGTGAAAAATGATTATTTTAATTAATGGCCTTAAATGTCTCGAAGGTCTTTTGGCAGAGCACGCGACATTTGAACACCACGTTTTCTCGCCCCAGCAAATATGTTTATGTGCTGACGACTGAGCTGAATTCAGGACAAATCTCCTTTAGAACACGCATATCCCGAGGACTCATCGCACTTCTTTCACTGTCTTGGTGAGAGAAACGTTCCTTATTGCCCAACCTTTGGGCTATTGAAGCCACAATTTACCTCGACAAAAAAATGTAAACCTGTCGACTAAGGGTAGCCTGGGCAATATCGCTTATGCTGTTTTATCACACGGTTAGTTGTGTCCAGGGTTTCAAACAAAGCTCTTAAATGTCTGGCACGATGACTACAAGACTCCCTGCACCTGGATCTCTGATCAATGCATAGAACTGATTTCGACAATCAGCTGATAGATTAATAAAGAATGGTGCATTTTTTTTTCATACCAATGTTTGTGAATTTACATTGGAGTAGACCACCTGCTTTTACAAACTTAGGGCTGTTTTTTGCCGTCGTTGGCCAAGAGATCTTGCCAATATTCATTGAACAAATTAGCATTGTTAACGAAAGCAGAGTTGCCCAACCAAATAACACAATCCTCAAGTTGTGGTACAGGATAGGAGTCCAAGTTAGTTACAACACTAACTTTCTGAAAAGCAATGCAAAATCTTCCGGAGCTATTTTATTTCCGTTCCAGTACAAGAGCAGAGTTCAAATGACTTTAAATATCGTCAAAGCATTCATTAGCTAACGTGAACTTCAACTCCTCCTCAAGCTTTGCCAGTTCACTGGGATTGAATCAGCTGGGGTTAATTATTTTATTTATAATTGGAGTATCTTCCGCTTGATCCACCCGGTGCTACCCCAAGTGGTTCGCCCGGGCTTGCCTGCACATGTAAATAAATGATCCTTAAATAGGGAAGTTAGTTATTTCCTCTCTTGAAGATAGAGATGGGGTGGCTCCTCATTCAGGTCCGCTAATACCTCTGTGTTAGCCAGCTTCTGCACAGGGTGTTAAATTCGGGAATTTCAAAATCAGCCTTATCAATCAGTCCATCATATCTATCATTGCCACCATCTACCTTCTCTATAAACTAGACTACATCTATTGGACTAGCATGGTCATGGTCATGGAACATCTTCACCCCGTCCACATGAAACACATTTGACATTTCCATCGGTCTTCGCCACATTTGTAACTGAGTTTCCTTCTGATCACAACACATAGTGGCAGAAACTAGGCCATTCGGCTCATCGAGTCTGCTCCGCCATTCAATCATTGCTAACAAGTTTCTCAACCCCATTCTCCCTCCTTCTCCCCTAAACCATTGATCCCCTTACCACTCAAGAACCTATCTATCTCGGTCTTAAAATCACTCAATGACCTGGCCTCCACAGCCTTTTGTGGCAATGAAATCCAGAGATTCACCACTCCCAGTCTAAGGACGTTTATCCTCATCTCTGTTCTAAAAGACCTTCCCTTTACACTGAGGCTGTGTCCTCGGGTCCTAGTCTCTCTTACTAATGGAAACATCTTCTCCACTTCCACTCTATCCAGGCCTTTCAGTATTCTGTAAGTTTCAATCTGATCCCACCTGATCCTTCTAAACTCCATCGAGTATAGACCCAGAGTCCTCAAACGTTACTCATATGTTAAGCCTTTCATTCCTGGGGTCATTCTCGTGAACCTCCTCTGGACCCGCTCCAGGGCCAGCACATCCTTCCTGAGATACGGGGCCCAAAATTGCTCACAATATGCTAAATACGGTCTGACCAGACCCTTATAAAGCCTCAGCAGCACATCCCTGCTTTTATATTCTCGTCCTCTCGAAATAAATGCCAACATTGCATTTGCCTTCTAACTACCGACTCAAACTGCAAGTTAACGTTAAGAGAATCGTGGACTCGGACTCCCA
>NW_027597173.1:0-96688 GCF_964194155.1 Cetorhinus maximus | reverse complement strand
AATTTGTTCGTGTTTTTCAAAGTTGAGGTTGTTGAATTTGTTGGTGAATTTGAATATTGAGGTTGTTGTTGAATTTGTTGGTGTTATGAATGTTTTATTTTAAAAACTTTTTTGTGTTTTTCAAAGTTGACGTTGTTGCTGATTTTGTTGGTGATTTTCAATATTGAGGTTGTTGTTGAATTTGTTGGCGTTTTTCAATGTTGAGGTTATTGTTTAATTTGTTGGTGTTATCAATGCTATTTTTTGAACTTTTATGTATTTTTCAATGCTGAGGTTGTTGTTGAATTTGTTGGTATTTTTCAATGTTGCGGTTATTGTTGAATTTTTCGCTATTTTTCATTGTTGTGGTTGTTGTTGAACATGTTTGAATTTTTATAAGTTAAGGATGTTGTTGAATTTGTTGAGGTTGCTGATTTTGTTGGTGTTGAATATGTTGAGGTTGTTGAATTTGTTGGTGTTTTTCAATGTTGAGGTTGTTTTTGAATTTGTTGGTGATTTTCAATATTGAGTTTGTTGTTGAATTTGTTGGAGTTAGCAATGTTTTTTTTGTTAAACTTGTTTGTATTTTTATAAGTTGTGGTTTTTGTTTAATTTGTAGGTGATATCATAGTTGAGGCCTTTGATTTTGCTTGGTGATTTTCAATATTGTGGTTGTTGTTGAATTTGTAAGTGTTTTGAATGTTTTTTTTTAAACTTTTTTGTGTTTTTCAAAGTTAAGGTTGTTGCTGAATTTGTTGGTGATATTCAGTGTTGAGGTTGTTGAATTTGTTGGTGATTTTCAATATTGAGCTTGTTGTTGAATTTGTTGGTGTTTTTCAATGTTGAGGTTGTTGTTGAATTTGTTGGTGTTTTTCATTGTTGAGGTTGTTGTTGAATTTGTTGGTGTTTTTCATTGTTGAGGTTGTTGTTGAATTTGTTGGTGTTTTTCATTGTTAAGGTTGTTGTTGAATTTGTTGGTGTTATCAATGTTTTTTGTTGAACTTGTTAGTATTTTAAAAAGTTGAGGTTGTTGTTGAATTTGTTTGTGATATTCAGTGCTGAGGTTGTTGAACTTGTTGGAGATTTTCAATATTGAGGTTGTTGAATTTGTTGGCGTTTTTCAATGTTCAGGTTGTTGTTGAATTTTTTGGTGTTTTTCATTGTTGAACTTGTTTGTATTTTTAAAAGTTAAGGATGTTGTTGAACTTGTTGGTGTTATCAATGTTTTCTTTTGAACTGTTTTGTGTTTTTCAATGTTGAGGTTGTTGAATTTGCAGGTGATTTTCAGTATTGAGGATGTTGATGAATTTGTTCGTGTTATCAACGTTTATTTTGTTGAACTTTTTTGTACTTTTCAAAGTTGAGGTTATTGTTGAATCTGTTGGGATTTTCAATATTGAGCTTGTTGTTGAAATTGTTGGCGTTTTTCCATGTTCAGATTGTTGTTGAATTTGTTGGTGCTTTTCAACATTGAGCTTGTTGTTGAAATTGTTGGCGTTTTTCCATGTTCAGATTGTTGTTGAATTTGTTGGTGCTTTTCAACGTTGAGCTTGTTGTTGAATTTGTTGGTGTTTTTCAATGTTGAGGTGGTTGTTGAATTTGTTGGTGTAATCAATGTTTTTTTGTTGAACTTGGTTGTATTTTTAAAAGTTGACGTTGTTTAATTTGTTGGTGTTTTTCAGATTGAAGTCATTGAATTTGTAGGTGCTTTTCAATATTGAGGTTCTTCGTGAATTTGTTGGTGCTATGAATGGTTTTTTCTTAACTTTTTTGTGTTTTTCAAAGTTGAGGTTGTTGCTGAATTTGTTGGTGATATTCAGTGTTGAGGTTGTTGAGTTTGTTGGTGATTTTCAATATTGAGCTTGTTGTTGAATTTGTTGGTGTTTTTCAATGTTGAGGTTGTTGTTGCATTTGTTGATGTTTTTCAATGTTGAGGTTGTTGTTGAATTTGTTGGTGTTTTTCAATGGTGGGGCTTTTGTTGAGTTTTTTGGTGCTTTCATTGTTGAGGTTGTTGTTAAATTTGTTGTTATTTTTCAATGTTGAGGTTGTTGTTGAATTTGTTGGTGATTTTCAATATTGAGGTTGTTGCTGAATTTGTTGGTGGTTTTCTAAGTTTAGGTCGTTGAATTTGTTGGTGATTTTCGATATTAAAGTTGTTGGTGTTATGAATGGTTTTTTATTTCATTTTTGTGTCTTTCAAAGTCGAGGTTGTTGCGAATTTGTTGTTGATATTCAGTGTTGAAGTTGTTGAATTTGTTGGTGATTTTCAATGTTGAGGTTGTTGTTGAATTTGTTGGTGTTTTTCAAAGTTGAGGTCGTTGAATTTGTTGGTGATTTTCAATGTTGAGGTTGTTGTTGAATTTGTTGTTGATTTTCAATATTGAGGTTGTTGTTGAATTTGTTGGTGTTTTTCAATGTTGAGGTTGTTGTTGAATTTGTTGGTGTTTTTCAATGGTGGGGCTTTTGTTGAGTTTTTTGGTGCTTTCATTGTTGAGGTTGTTGTTAAATTTGTTGTTATTTTTCAATGTTGAGGTTGTTGAATTTGTTGGTGATTTTCAATATTGAGGTTGTTGCTGAATTTGTTGGTGGTTTTCTAAGTTTAGGTCGTTGAATTTGTTGGTGATTTTCGATATTAAAGTTGTTGGTGTTATGAATGGTTTTTTTATTTCATTTTTGTGTCTTTCAAAGTCGAGGTTGTTGCGAATTTGTTGTTGATATTCATTGTTGAAGTTGTTGAATTTGTTGGTGATTTTCAACGTTGAGGTTGTTGTTGAATTTGTTGGTGTTTTTCAAAGTTGAGGTCGTTGAATTTGTTGGTGATTTTCAATGTTGAGGTTGTTGTTGAATTTGTTGGTGTTATGAATTTTTTATTTTGAACTTTTTGTGTTTTTCAATGTTGATGTTGTTGAATAAGTTGGTGATTTTCAATATTGAGTTTGTTGTTTAATTTGTTGGTGTTATCAATGTTATTTTTGTTGAACTTGTTTGTATTTTTAAAAGTTGAGGTTGTTGTTGAATTTGTTGGTGTTCTGAATGTTTTTTTTTTACTTTTTTGTGTTTTTCAACGTTGAGGTTGTTGCGAATTTGTTGGTGATATTCATTGTTAAAGTTGTTGAATTCTTTGGTGATTTTCAATGTTGAGGTTGTTGTTGAATTTGTTGGCATTTTTCAATGTTGAGGTTGTTGTTGAATTTGTTGGTATTTTTCAAAGTTGAGGTCGTTGAATTTGGTGGTGATTTTCAATACTAAGGTTGTTGTTGAATTAGTTGGTGTTATTAATGGTTATTTTTGAACTTTTTTGTGTTTTTCAATGTTGAGGTTGTTGAATTTGTTGGTGATTTTCAATATTGTGGTTGTTGTTGAATTTGTTGGTGTTTTACAATGTTGAGATTATTGTTGAATTTATTGGTGTTTTCAATGTTGAGGTCATTGAATTTGTTGGTGATTTTCAATATTAAGGTTTTTGTTGATTTTGTTGTTGTTATGACTGTTTTTTTTAAACTTTTTTTCGTTTTTCAAAGTTGAGGTTGTTGTGAATTTGTTCGTGATATTCAGTGTTGAGATTGTTTAATTTGTTGGTGATTTTCAATATTGAGGTTGTAGTTGAATTTGTTGGCGTTTTTCTATGTTGAGGTTGTTGTTGAATTTGTTGGTGTTATGAATGGTTTTTTTAAACTTTTTTATGTTTTTCAAAGTTGAGGTTGTTGCTGATTTTGCTGGTGATATTCATTGTTGAGGTTGTTAAATTTGCTGGTGATTTTCAATACTGAGGTTGTTGACGAATTTGTTGGCGTTTTTCAATGTTGAGGTTGTTGTTGAATTTGTTGGTGTTATGAATGTTTTCTTTTGAACTTTTTTGTGTTTTTCAAAGTTGAGGTTGTTGAATTTGTTGGTGACTTTCAATATTGAGGTTGTTGTTGAATTTATTAATGTTTTTCCAAGTTGATGTCGTTGAATTTGTTGTTGATTTTCAATATTGAAGTTTTTTTTGTTGAAATTGTTTGTATTTTTAATAGTTGTGGTTGTTGCTGAATTTCTTGGTGGTTTTCAAAGTTTAGGTCGTTGAATTTCTTGGTGATTTTTGATATTAAAGTTGTTTGTGTTATGAATGTTTTTTTTTACTTTTTTGTGTTTTTAAAAGTCGAGGTTGTTGCGAATTTGTTGTTGATATTCATTGTTGAGGTTGTTGAATTTGTTGGTGGTTTTCAATATTGAGGTTGTTGTTGAATTTGTTGTCGCTTTTCAATATTGAGGTTGTTGTTGAATTTGTTGTTGATTTTCAATATTGAGGTTGTTGTTGAATTTGTTGTCGCTTTTCAATATTGAGGTTGTTGTTGAATTTGTTGTTGATTTTCAATATTGAGGTTGTTGTTTAATTTGTTGGAGTTATCAATGTTATTTTTGTTGAACTTGTTTGTATTTTTAAAAGTTGAGGTTGTTGTTGAATTTGTTGGCGTTTTTCAAGGTTGAGGTCATTGAATTTGTTGGTGATTTTCAATATTGAGGTTCTTGTTGAATTTGTTGATGTTATGAATGGTTTTTATTTAACTTTTTTGTTTTTTTCAATGTTGATGTTGTTGAATTTGTTGGTGATTTTCAAATTTGAGTTTGTTGTTGAATCTTTTGGTGTTATCAATGTTGAGGTTGTTGTTGAATTTATTGATGTTCTTCAAAGTTGAGGTCGTTGAATTTGTTGGTGATTTTCAATATTGAGGTTGTTGTTGAATTTGTTGGTGTTATCAATGGTTTTTTTTAAACTTTTTTGTGTTTTTCAAAGTTGTGGTTTTTGCTGAATTTACTGGTGTTATCAATGTTTATTTTGTTGAACTTTTTTGTACTTTTGAAAATTGAGGTTAATTTTGAATTTGTTGTTGATATTCATTGTTGAGGTTGTTGAATTTGTTGGTGATTTTCAATGTAGAGGTTGTTGTTGAATTTGTTGATGTTATGAATGCTTTTTTTTTAACTTTTTTGTTTTTTTCAAAGTTGATGTTGTTGAATTTGTTGGTCATTTTCAATATTGAGTTTGTTGTTGAATTTGTTGTTGTTATGAATCGTTTTTTTTGAACATTTTGTGTTTTTCAAAGTTGAGATTGTTGCAAATTTGTTTGTGATATTCAGTGCTGAGGTTGTTGAATCTTTTGGTGATTTTCAATATTGAGGTTGTTGTTGAATTTGTTGTTGATTTTCAATATTGAGGCTGTTGTTAAATTTGTTTGTGTTATGATTGTTTTTTTTTTAACTTTTTGTGTATTTCAATGTTGATGTTGTTGAATTTGTTGGTGATTTTCAATATTGAGTTTGTTGTTTAATTTGTTGGTGTTATCAATGTTATTTTTGTTGAGCTTTTTTGTACTTTTAAATGTTGAGGTTGATTTTAAATTTGTTGGTGTTTTTCAAAGTGGAGGTCGTTGAATTTGTTGGTGATTTTCAATATTGAGGTTGTTGTTGAATTTGTTGGTGTTTTTCAATATTGAGGTTGTTGTTGAATTTGTTGGTATTTTTCAAAGTTGAGGTCGTTGAATTTGTTGGTGATTTTCAATATTAAGGTTGTTGTTGAATTTTTTGGTGTTATGAAAGTTTTTTTTTGAACTTTGTTGCGTTTTTCCAAGTTGAGGTTGTTGCGAATTTGTTGGTGATATTTAATGTTGAGGTTGTTGAATTTGTTGGTGATTTTTAATATTGAGGTTGTTGTTGAATTTGTTGGTGTTATCAATGTTTTTTTGTTGAATTTGTTTGTATGTTTAAAAGTTGAGGTTGTTGTTGAATTTGTTGGTATTATGAATGGTTTTTAAAAAACTTTTTTTTTTCAAAGTTGAGGTTGTTGCGAATTTGCTTGTGATATTCAATGTTGAGGTTGATGAATTTGTTGGTGATTTTCAATATTGAGGTTGTTGTTCAATTTGTTGGTGTTTTTCAATGTTGAGTTTGTTGTTGAATTTATTGGTATTTTTCAACGTTGAGGTTGTTGAATTTGTGGGTGATTTTTAATGTTGAGGTTGTTGTTGAATTTGTTGGTGTTATCAATATTTTTTTGTTGAATTTGTTTGTATGTTTAAAAGTTGAGGTTGTTCTTGAATTTGTCGGTGTTTTTCAAAGTTGAGATCGTTGAATTTGCCTGTGATTTTCAATATTAAGGTTGTTGTTGAATTTGTTGGTATTATGAATGGTTTTTTAAAAACTTTTTTCTGTTTTTCAAAGTTGAGGTTGTTGCGAATTTGCTGGTGATATTCAATGTTGAGGTTGATGAATTTGTTGGTGATTTTCAATATTGAGGTTGTTGTTCAATTTGTTGGTGTTTTTCAATATTGCGTTTGTTGTTGAATTTGTTGGTGTTATCAATGTTTTTTGTTGACCTTGTTTGTAATTTTAAAAGTTAAGGTTCTTGTTGAATTTGTTGGTGTATTTAAATGTTGAGATTTTTGAATTTGTTGCTGATTTTCAAAGTTGAGTTTGTTGCTGAATTTATTGGTGTTATCAATGTTTAATTTGTTGAACATTTTTGTACTTTTAAAAGTTGAGTTTGATTTTGAATTTGTTGGTGTTTTTCATTGTTGAGGTTGTTTTTGAATTTGTTGGTGTTATCAACGTTTTTTTTTCAACTTTTTTGTACATTTGAAAGTTGTGGTTGTTGTTGAATTAGTTGGTGTTATCAATGTTTTTTTGTGTTGAACTTTTTTATATTTTTCAAAGTTGAAGTTGTTGAATTTGTTGGTGATTATGAATATTGAGGTTGTTATTGAACTTGTAGGTGTTAACAATGTTACTTTTTGAACTTTTTTGTATTTTTGAAAGTTGAGGTTGTTGTTGAATTTGTTGGTGATTTTCAACATTGAGTTTCTTGTTGAAATTTTTGGTGTTATCAATGTTTTTTGTTGAAGTAGTTTGTATTTTTTAAAGTTGAGGTTGTCATTGAATTTGTTGGTGTTTTTCAAAGTTGAGGTCGTTGAATTTGTTGGAGATTTTCAATATTTAGATTGTTGTTAAATTTGTTGGTGTTATCAACCTTTATTTTGTTCAACTTTTTTGTACTTTTAAAAGCTGAGGTTGTTGTTGAATTTGTTGGAGTTTTTCAATGTTGAGATTGTTGTTGGTATTGTTGATGATTGTCAATATTGAGGTTGTTGTTGAATATGTTGGTGTTATCTATGTTATTTTTTTGAAACTTTTTGTATTTTCAAAGTCGAGGTTGTTGCTGAATTTGTTGGTGATGTTCAGTGTTGAGGTTGTTGAATTTGTCAGTGATTTTCAATATTGAGGTTGTTGTTAAATTTGTTGGTGTTATCAACGTTTATTTTGTTGACTTTTGTGTTCTTTTAAAAGTTGAGGTTGTTGTTGAATTTGTTGGGAATTTCAATATTGAGGTTGTTGTTGAAATTGTTGGAGTTTTTCAATGTTAAATTTGTTGTTGGTATTGTTGATGATTGTCAATATTGAGGTTGTTGTTGAATATGTTGGTGTTATCAATGTTATTTTTTGATCTTTTTTGTATTTTTGAACGTTGAGGTTGTTGTTGAATTTGTTGTTGTTTTTCAATGTTGAGGTTGATGTTGAATTTACTTGTGTTTTTCAAAGTTCAGGTCATTGCATTTGTTGGTGATTTTCAATATTGAGGTTGTTGTTGAATTTGTTGGTGTTCTGAATGATTTTTTTGGAACTTTTTTGTGTTTTTCAAAGTTGAGGTTGTTGCTGAATTTGTTGGTGATATTCAGTGTTGGGGTTGTTGAATTTGTTTAGTGTTTTTCAATGTTGTGGTTGTTGTTGTTATTGTTGATATTTTTCAATGTTGAAGTTGTTGTTCAAATTGTTGGTGCATTTCAATGTTGAGGTTGTTGAATTTATTGGTGTTTTTCAATGATGAGATTGTTGTTCATTTTGTTGGTGTTTTTCAATGTTGAGGTCGTTGAATTTGTTGGTGATTTTCAATATTCAGGTTGTTGTTGAATTTGTTGGTGTTATGACTGGTTTTTTTGAACTTTTTTGTGTTTTTCAAAGTTGAGGTTGTTGCTGAATTTGTTGGTGTTATCAATGTTATTTATTGAACTGTTTCGTATTTTTCAATGTTGAGGTTGTTCTTGAATTTGTTGGTGTTTTTCAATGTTTTTTTGTTGAACTTGTTTATACTTTTAAAAGTTAAGGTTGTTGTTCAAATTGTTGGCGTTTTTCAATGCTGAGTTTGTTGTTGGAATTGTTGGTGATTTTCAATGTTGAGGTTGTTGTTGAATTTGTTGGTGTTTTTCAATGTTGAGGTTGTTGTTGAATTTGTTGGTGTTATCAATGTTATTTTTTGAACTTTTTTGTATTTTTAAAAGTTGAGGTTGTTGTTGAATTTGTTGGTGTTTTAACGTGTTGAGGTTGTTGTTGAATTTGTTGGTGTTATCAATGTTTTTTGTTGAACTTGTTTGTATTTTTAAAAGTTGAGGTTGTTGTTGAATTAGTTGATGTTTTTCAAAGTTGAGGTCGTTGAGTTTGATGAAGATTTTCAATATTGAGGTTGTTGTTGATTTCGTTGGTGTTATGAAGGTTTTTTTTTTAAACTGTATAAACAGTGCCCCATCATAAACCCTATTTAAACAGTGCCCCCATCATAAACACTATTTAAACAGTGCCCACATCATAAAAACTATATAAACAGTGCCCGCATCATAAACACTATATAAACAGTGCCCCATCATAAACTCTATTTAAACAGTGCACCATCATAATCACTATTTAATCAGTGCTCCATTAAAGCAGTTTAAATAGTGTTAATGATGGGGTACTGTTTATATTCTGTTTTTGATTGGGCACTGTCTATATAGTGTTCTTTAAATAGTGTTGGGGCCAGAATTTAAAGTCAGTTCTGGGACAGTGCACAGCAAATTGTTGGCGCCATAATTTTAAGTCAATCCTGGGGCAATGCATAGCACAGCGATGGGGCTATAATTTAAAGCCAGTCATCGGACAGTGCACAGCACAGAGATGGGGACAGAATTTCAATTCAGTCCTGGGACAGTGCACATCACTGTTTAAATAATGTTTATGAAGGGCACTGTTTAAATAGTGTATATGATGGGGGCACTGTTTAATTAGTGTTTATGATGTGGGCACTGTTTATATAGAGTTTATGATGGGGGCACAGTTTAAATAGTGTTTATGATGGGGGCACTGTTTATATAGTGTACATGATTGGGGCACTGTTTAATTAGAATTTATGATGGGGGCACTGTTTATATAGTGTTTATGATGGGGGCACTGTTTAAATAGTGTTTATGATGGGGGCACTGTTTAAATAGTGTATATGATGGGGGCACTGTTTAAATAGTGTTTATGATGTGGGCACTGTTTATATAAGAGTTTATGATGGGGGCACTGTTTAAATAGTGTTTATGATGGGGGCACTGTTTATATAGTGTTTATGATGGGGGCACTGTTTAATTAGAATTTATGATGGGGGCACTGTTTATATAGTGTTTATGATGGGGTCACAGTTTATATAGTGTTTATGATGGGGCAATGTTTATATAGTGTTTATGATGGGGGCACTGTTTAAATAGTGTTTATGATGGGGCACTGTTTATATAGTATTTATGATGGGGCCATTGTTTATATAGTGCTTATGATGGGGCAATGTTTATATAGTGTTTATGATGGGGGCACTGTTTAAATAGTGTTTATGATGGGGGCACTGTTTAATTAGAATTTATGATGGGGGCACTGTTTAAATAGTGTTTATGATGGGGCACTGTTTAAGTAGTGTTTATGATGAAGCACTGTTTAAATAGTGTTTATGATGGGGGCACTGTTTATATAGTGTTTATGATGGGGGCACTTTTAAATAGTGTTTATGATGGGGCACTGTTTATATAGTGTTTATGATGGGGCACTGTTTAAATAGTGTTTATGATGGGGGCACTGTTTATATAGTCTTTATGATGGGGGCACTGTTTATATAGTGTTTATGATGGGGCACTGTTTAAATAGTGTTTATGATGGGGGCACTGTTTAAATAGTGTTTATGATGGGGGCTCTGTTTAAATAGTGTTTATGATGGGGGCACTGTTTATATAGTGTTTATGATGGGGACACTGTTTATATAGTTTTTATGATGGGGGCACTGTTTATATAGTATTTATGATGGGGGCACTGTTTAAATAGAGTTTATGATGGGGCACTGTTTAAGTAGTGTTTATGATGGGGGCACTGTTTATATAGTGTTTATGATGGGGGCACTGTTTATATAGTGTTTATGATGGGGGCACTGTTTATATAGTGTTTATGATGGGGCCACTGTTTATATAGTGTTTATGATGGGGGCACTGTTTATATAGTGTTTATGATGGGGCACTGTTTAAATAATGTTTATGATGGGGCACTGTTTATATAGTGTTTATGATGGGGCACTGTTTAAATAGTGTTTATAATGGGGGCACTGTTTAAATAGTGTTTATGATGGGGCACTGTTTGTATAGGGTTTATGATGGGTAACATTTTAAAGACTGTATATGATGGAGCACTGTTTAAATAGTGTTTATGATGGGGGCACTGTTTAAATAGTGTTTATGATGGGGCACTGTTTGTATAGGGTTTATGATGGGTAACATTTTAAAGACTGTATATGATGGAGCACTGTTTAAATAGTGTTTATGATGGGGCACTGTTTATATAGTGTTAATGATGGGGCACTGTTTATATAGTGTTTATGATGGGGGCACTGTTTAAATGTTGTTTATGATGGGGCACTGTATAATAATGTCTATGATGGGGCACTTTTTAAATAGTGTTTATGATGGGGGCACTGTTTATATAGTGTTTATGATGGGGGCACTGTTTATATAGTGTTTATGATGTGGCAATGTTTATATAGTGTTTATGATGGGGGCACTGCTTATATAGTGTTTATGATGGGGGCACTGTTTAAATAGTGTTTATGATGGGGACACTGTTTAAATAGTGTTTTTGATGGGGGCACTGTTTATATAGTGTTTTTGATGGGGGCACTGTTTATATAGTGTTTATGATGGGGGCACTGTTTAAATAGTGTTTATGATGGGGGCACTGTTTATATAATGTTTATGATGGGGCACTGTTTATATAGTGTTTATGATGGGGGCACTATTTAAATAGTATTTATGTTGGGGGCACTGTTTAAATATTGTTTATGATGGGGGCACTGTTTATATAGTGTTTATGATGGGGGCACTGTTTAAATATTGTTTATGATGGGGGCACTGTTTATATAGTGTTTATGATGGGGGCACTATTTAAATAGTGTTTATGATGGGGGCACTGTTTAAATAGTGTTTATGATGGGGGCACTGTTTAATTAGAATTTATGATGGGGGCACTGTTTATATAGTGTTTATGATGGGGCACTGTTTAAGTAGTGTTTATGATGAAGCACTGTTTAAATAGTGTTTATGATGGGGGCACTGTTTATATAGTGTTTATGATGGGGGCACATTTAAATAGTGTTTATGATGGGGCACTGTTTAAGTAGTGTTTATGATGAAGCACTGTTTAAATAGTGTTTATGATGGGGGCACTGTTTATATAGTGTTTATGATGGGGCACTGTTTAAGTAGTGTTTATGATGAAGCACTGTTTAAATAGTGTTTATGATGGGGGCACTGTTTATATAGTGTTTATGATGGGGGCACATTTAAATAGTGTTTATGATGGGGCACTGTTTATATAGTGTTTATGATGGGGCACTGTTTAAATAGTGCTTATGATGGGGGCACTGTTTATATAGTCTTTATGATGGGGGCACTGTTTATATAGTGTTTATGATGGGGCACTGTTTATATAGTGTTTATGATGGGGCACTGTTTAAATAGTGTTTATGATGGGGGCTCTGTTTAAATAGTGTTTATGATGGGGGCACTGTTTATATAGTGTTTATGATGGGGACACTGTTTATATAGTGTTTATGATGGGGGCACTGTTTATATAGTGTTTATGATGGGGGCACTGTTTATATAGTGTTTATGATGGGGGCACTGTTTATATAGTGTTTATGATGGGGCCACTGTTTATATAGTGTTTATGATGGGCGCACTGTTTATATAGTGTTTATGATGGGGCACTGTTTAAATAATGTTTATGATGGGGCACTGTTTATATAGTGTTTATGATGGGGCACTGTTTAAATAGTGTTTATGATGGGGGCACTGTTTAAATAGTGTTTATGATGGGGCACTGTTTGTATAGGGTTTATAATGGTTAACATTTTAAAGACTGTATATGATGGAGCACTGTTTAAATAGTGTTTATGATGGGGGCACTGTTTAAATAGTGTTTATGATGGGGCACTGTTTGTATAGGGTTTATGATGGGTAACATTTTAAAGACTGTATATGATGGAGCACTGTTTAAATAGTGTTTATGATGGGGCACTGTTTATATAGTGTTAATGATGGGGCACTGTTTATATAGTGTTTATGATGGGGGCACTGTTTAAATGGTGTTTATGATGGGGCACTGTTTAAATAATGTCTATGATGGGGCACTTTTTAAATAGTGTTTATGATGGGGGCACTGTTTATATAGTGTTTATGATGGGGGCACTGTTTATATAGTGTTTATGATGTGGCACTGTTTATATAGTGTTTATGATGGGGGCACTGTTTATATAGTGTTTATGATGGGGGCACTGTTTAAATAGTGTTTATGATGGGGGCACTGTTTATATAGTGTTTTTGATGGGGGCACTGTTTATATAGTGTTTATGATGGGGGCACTGTTTAAATAGTGTTTATGATGGGGGCACTGTTTATATAATGTTTATGATGGGGCACTGTTTATATAGTGTTTATGATGGGGGCACTATTTAATTGGTATTTATGTTGGGGGCACTGTTTAAATATTGTTTATGATGGGGGCACTGTTTATATAGTGTTTATGATGGGGGCACTGTTTAAATATTGTTTATGATGGGGGCACTGTTTATATAGTGTTTATGATGGGGGCACTATTTAAATAGTGTTTATGTTGGGGGCACTGTTTAAATATTGTTTATGATGGGGGCACTGTTTATATAGTGTTTATGATGGGGCACTGTTTAAATATTGTTTATGATGGGGGCACTGTTTATATAGTGTTTATGATGGGGGCACTGTTTATATAGTGTTTATGATGGGGGCACTGTTTATATAGTGTTTATGATGGGGGCACTGTTTAAATAGTGTTTATGATGGGGGCACTGTTTATATAGTGTTTATGATGGGGCACTGTTTATATAGTGTTTATGATGGGGGCACTATATAAATAGTGTTTATGTTGGGGGCACTGTTTATATAGTGTTTATGATGGGGGCACTATATAAATAGTGTTTATGATGGGGGCACTATATAAATAGTGTTTATGTTGGGGGCACTGTTTATATAGTGTTTATGATGGGGCAGTGTTTATATAGTGTTTATGATGGGGGCACTGTTTATATAGTGTTTATGATGGGGGCACTATTTAAATAGTGTTTATGTTGGGGGCACTGTTTATATAGTGTTTAAGATGGGGCACTCTTTATATAGTGTTTATGATGGCGGAACTGTTTATATAGTGTTTATGATGGGGGCACTGTTTCAACAGTGTTTATGATGGGGGCACTGTTTATATAGTGTTTATGATGGGGAACTGTTTATGTAGTGTTTATGATGGGGGCACTGTTTAAATAGTGTTTATGATGGGGGAACTGTTTATATATTGTCTAAGATGGGGCACTGTTTATATAGTCTTTATGATGGCGGCACTGTTTAAATAGTGTTTATGACTGAGGCACTATTTATATAGGGTTTATGGTGGCTAACTGTTTAAATAGTGTTTATGATGGGGCACTGTTTAAATAGTGTTTATGATGGGGGCACTGTTTATATAGTGTTTATGATGGGGGCACTATTTAAATAGTGTTTATGTTGGGGGCACTGTTTATATAGTGTTTAAGATGGGGCACTGTTTATATAGTGTTTATGGTGTCGGAACTGTTTATATAGTGTTTATGATGGGGGCACTGTTTAAACAGTGTTTATGATGGGGACACTGTTTATATAGTGTTTATGATGGGGGAACTGTTTATATAGTGTTTATGATGGGGGCACTGTTTAAATAGTGTTTATGATGGGGGCACTGTTTATATATTGTCTAAGATGGGGCACTGTTTATATAGTGTTTATGACTGAGGCACTATTTATATAGGGTTTATGGTGGCTAACTGTTTAAATAGTGTTTAGATTGGGGCACTGTTTAAATAACACAACTGCCCACATCACCCTTCACAGCGCTACACCACTGCCCACACAACTCCCGCAGCTCTACACCACTGCCCACATCATCCCCGCAGCAGTACACCACTGCCCACACCACTCCGACAGCACTACACGAATTCCCACACCACTCCCACAGCGCTACACAACTTCCAACACCATTCGCACAGCACTACACCGCTGCCCACACCAGTCCCACAGCGCTACACCACCGCCCAAAGCACTCCCACAGCGCTACACCACTGCTCACACCACTCCCACAGCACTACACCACAAACCACACCACTCCAACAGCACTAATCCACAACCCACACCACTTCCACAGCGCTACACCACTGCCCACAGCACTCACACAACGCTACACTAGTGACCACAACACACACACAGTGCTACACCACTACACACACCACTACCACAATGCTACACCAGTGCCCACACCACTCCCACAGCGCTACACCACTTCCCACACCACTCCAGCAGCGCTACACCACTGACAACACTACTCCCACAGCGTTACACCACTGCCCACACCACTCCCACAGCGTTACACCACTGCCCACACCAAACCACAGCACTACACCACTGTCCAAACCACTCCCACAGCGCTAGACCACTGCCCACACCACTCCCACAGCGCTACACCACTGCACACACCACTCCCACAGCACTACACCACTGCTCACACCACTCCCACAGCACTACGCCACTGCCCACAACACTCCCATAGCGCTACATCACTGGCCACACCACACCCACGGCGCTACACAACTGCCCACACCACTCCCACAGCACTACACCACAACCAACACCACTCCCACAGCGCGACACCACTGCGCACACCACTCCCGCCGCATTAAGCCAATGCCCACACCACTCCCACAGCACTGACCACTGCCAACACCAGTCCAACAGCGCTACATCACTGCCCACAGCACTCCCACAGCACTACACGCTGCCCACACCACTCCCACAGCACTAAACCCTGCCCACATCACTCCCACAGCCCTACACCACTGCCCACAACACTCACACAGCGCTACACCCCTGCCCACTCCACTCCCGCAGCGCTACACCACAACCCACACAACTCACACAGCAATACAGAATTGCCCCCACCACTCCCACAGTGCTACACCACTGACCACAACACTCCCAAAGCACGACACCACTGCCCACACCACTCCCATAGCGTTACACCACTGCCTACACCACTCCCACAGCACTACAACACTGTCCACACCACTCCCACAACGCTACACCACAACCCACACCACTTCCACAGCACTACACCACTGCCCACACCACTCCCACAGCACGACACCACTGCCCACACCACTCCCACAGCACTACACCACTGCCCACACCACTCCCACAGCACTACACCACTACCCACACGACTCCCACAGCGCTACACCACTGCCCACACCAATCCCACAGCTCAACACCACTGACCAAACCACTCCAACAGCGCTACACCCCTGGCCACACCACTCCCACAGCACTACACCACACCCCACACCACTCCCACAGTGTTACACAACTGCGCACACCACTCCCGCAGCGCTACACCACTGCCCACACCACACCCACAGCACTACACCACTGCCCACACCACTCCCACAGTGCTACACCACTGCCCACACCACTCCCACAGCGCTACACCACTGCCCACACCACTCCCACAGCACTACACCACTACCCACACCACTCCCACAGCACTACACCACTGCCCACGCCACTCCCACAGCGCTACACCACTGCCCACACCACTGCCGCCGCATTTAACCAATGCCCACACCACTCCCACAGCGCTACACCACTGCCCACACCACTCCCACAGAGCTACACCACTACACACAACACTCCCACAGCGCTAGACGAATGCCCACACCACTCCCCGAGCGCTACACCACTGCCCACACCACTCCCACAGCACTACACCACTGACCACAACACTCCCACAGCATAACACCACTGCCCACACCACTCCCACAGCGCTTGACCACTGCCCACACCAATCCCAAAGCACTACACCACAACCCACACCACTCCCACAGCACTAGACCACTGCCCACACCACTCCCGCCGCATTAAACCACAACCCACACAACTCACACAGCAATACAGAATTGCCCACACCAGTCCCACAGCGCGACACCACTGCCCACACCACTCCAACAGCAATACACCACTTCCCACACCACTCCCACAGCGCTACACCACAACCCACACCACTTCCACAGCGCTACACCACAGCCCACACCACTCCCACAGCACTACACCACTGCCCACACCACTCCCACAGCGCTACACCACAACCCACACCACTTCCACAGCGCTACACCACAGCCCACACCACTCCCACAGCACTACACCACTGCCCACACCACTCCCACAGCGCTACACCACTGCCCACACCACTCCAACAGCAATACACCACTGCCCACACCACTCCCACAGCAATACACCACTGCCCACACCACTCCCACAGCGCTACACCACAACCCACACCACTTCCACAGCGCTACACCACAGCCCACACCACTCCCACAGCGCTACACCACTGCCCACACCACTCCCACAGCACTACACCACTGCCCACACCACTCCCACAGCGCTACACCACTGCCCACAGCACTCCCACAGCACTACACCCCTGGACACCCCACTCCCACAGCGCTACACCATTGCCCACACCACTCCCACAGCGTTACAACACTGCCCACACCACTCCCACAGCACTGCACCACCGCCCAAACCACTCCCACAGCACTACACCACTGTCAACACCACTCCCACAGCACTAGACCACTGCCCACACGACTCCCACAGCGCGCCACCACTGCCCACACCACTCCCACAGCGCTACACCACACCCCACACCACTCCAACAGCGCTACACAACTGCGTACACCACTCCCGCAGCGCTACACCACTGCCCACACCACTCCCACAGCGCTACACAACTGCCTACACCACTCCCGCTGCTCTACACCACAACCCACATCAGTCCCACAGCGCTACAGCACTGCCCACACCACTCCCACAGTACTGACCGCTGCCAACACCAGTCCCATAGCACTACAACACTGCACACACCATTGCCACAGCGCTACACCACTGCCCACACCACTCCCACAGCGCTACACCACTGCCCACAACACTCCCACAGCGCTACACCACATCGCACACCACTCCCACAGCGCTACACCACATCCCACAACTCTCCCACAGCACTACACCACTGCCCACACCACACCCACAGCGTTACACCACTCCCACAGCGCTACACCTCTGCCCACACCTCTCCCACAGCACTACACCACTGCCCACACCACACACACAGCGCTACACCACTGCCCATACCACACCCAAAGCGCTACACCACTACCCACACAACTCCCACAGCGCTACACCACTGCCCACACAAATCCCGCAGCGCTAGACCACTGCCCACACCAGTCCCACAGCACAATACTGATGCCCACACCAGTCCCAGAGCGCTACACCACTGCCCACACCACTCCCACAGCACAATACTGATGCCCACACCAGTCCCAGAGTGCTACACCACTGCCCACACCGCTCCCACAGCGCTACACCACAACCCACACCACTCCCACAGCGCTACACAACTACCCACACCACTCCCACAGCACTACACCACTGCCCACACCACTCCCGCCGCATTAAACCAATGCCCACACCACTCCCACAGCACTGACCACTGCCAACACCAGTCCCACAGCGCTACACCACTGCCCACACCACTCCCACAGCAAAACACCATTACCCACACCGCTCCTACAGCACTACACCACTGCCCACACCACTCCCACAGCACTACACCACTGCCCACTCCTCTCCCACAGCGCTACACCACTGCCCACACCACTCCCACAGCACTCCTGGCTTAAGCTGGTTTCATTCACAAAATGTACTTGCCAAATTGGACAGGGTTAGTTTGACAAGCACAAGCCTTAGGTGCCCACTGCAGCTCAAGCTTTGTTCCAGATGATCCATATTGATAGCAACCGAGGATAAGCACCGCTCCAACTTGAAGTTTAAATTCAAGGACTGGAAGGCTACATACTATAAACCTGAAAGCTAACATTTTTGTATACAATTTGATTTAAATATATCTCGCAACAGCTAACAGACAGAACATTGCTCACCAACTGAGACTACATGTTTTGAACTGATAAGAGATGATGTTGAAGCAGCAGTCTGTTTTCAAAGTCTTCTCTGAAAGGAATTAGACTGTGTGCTTTTCCAGATAACTGAGTTCAGCAATGAGATCCTGTCAGTACCACAAACTTCTTCACAATCCCTTATTGCGAAACCTTTCACAGTTGACATTTAGAAGGATTTGTACCCATTAAATATTTGTACAGACTCTATCTAAATCACTTTTACAAGTATGACCACACACCTAATGCAGAAAATGTGCTGCAGAATAGAGTGGTTATATTTAAACTTTACATGTGTGAAGTATATATGGTATTCAATGTTATCTATAACAGAGGTAATTAACTTGATATTGGAAGCAAGATGGGTGCATTTCTGGTTTAAAAAAAATAATTGTTTCCTGCTCTGCATGCAGAAGACCACAAAAAGCTCCATCACCACCCTCATTTTCAGTCACACAAAAGGAGAGCTTTAATCGTGAGGCCTCTGGGATGCAAATCTTCTGATTCCACATTGGGGCCAGTGGACAAGAATTCCCTCAGTTACTCCTGTTCTGCCACCGCTACTTGGTGACAGTGCAGTGGGAACTCTGTTTATGTCGTACTTCTGGTGAAGTTATAGCAGTGGGGCTAAAGCAGCGTTCCCACCCATTGTCTCAATACCTTCAGATTGGTGTTCAGAGTTCAGACCACCACCCTTTTTCTCCTCCCGCCTTTCACAGTCATCCTTTTGCTAAGTGAATGGGATCCTCTGGAATCCATATTGGAATCATAGTGAACCCTCCTTACCTTGGATTTACGTGATTAAGACAGTCAGAGATCATTATTTTATTGAGCATCTTGAAAACTATATTAGGAAGGAAATGTTACAATATGAGTGTCGATAGCTTGAACAATGAAAAACTGGAATTGCTGGCTCATTCAGGCCACAACAGGAAGTCAAAATTCAACAAGATTTTCAGCTGTGTTAATTTTGCTATTCCATTGGTCAGTTGCGCAATATTTAGCACCAGTCTTCACCTCTGTAACATAAAATAGATTATTTTTCAAGTGTGCCTCAAAAAGTGGCCGGACATTGTGGTTCCTTCAGATTTATTTTCCAGCGATGCGGTGCAAAATTGGTTATATAGTTTAGTCATTGCAGTTTTAATGCCAGTTATACTTACCTGGTCTCTCATAAATTTGGATTATTTGTAAGCAGGTCTAAGATAAGACTAGTTGCACTGTGATTAGTGGGGAGGATGGTCACAACTTGGAAGCATGGTTGGTGGAAGCTACATGTTCTCTTCCCTGTAGTGCCCCTGGCAAATATCAAATGAGTCAAATTGTAAACCAACTACTGTTGGGCTAGGTACTTCTAAGCTGGATTGCTAAGTGTGCATTTACTTGCTTAAAACAGAAGGAAAAGAACACTCAGCCCCTTGAGCTCATCCTTCTAGCATTTCAACCAAACATCCAACTGCATTTTGAATTCCCGCATAATGTCCTTTGAGCAATTTCATGTCTTGTTGGAGGCTGGGAGATACATGGGACCAACTTCATATCACTTACAATTGAAATGAAGCAGAACCAATTGCTGCAAAAATCAATCCTTCAACAAATGCTTCTTAAATTATACGTATGAGAGTATTTAACTTTGAAATATGGGCATGACATCAGTCCTTCATTTCCATACAGCCACAAAGATGCCAAGCACAACCCACATTAAAAAGACCTTGGCCACATCTTGCTTTGCAGTGGTTCAGGAACCAAAGGTAAATAGGGAAGCAGAGTACTCAGGCATTTGAGTACAGTTTTTTTTTAGAACCTACACTTAAATGTTCCAGTACCTTTTGCTGCCCAGACAAGGTGTGATTGAAATGTGCAGTTAATGAAAGCAATTTGAAGATCCTGGCTAGCAGTTCCTTCTACAGTTCCCACTGTTATATGCAGCTGTTCAAGTCCCCATTGGACAATAATGAATCTACATTGAGTTTACGGTTTATACATGTTAACATTACTGTCACAGGCTCAATTTTGGAGTCCATTCTATGACATGTGACTGCTTATGCAAATGTCCCAGTGCTGAAGCACAGCATTTACAGATCCGATTCATATACTAGGTGTTAAAAACACAAGAGGGAATTCAAGGTCTTCACTCCCTGACTTTAGTGGAAAACAAAACAATGCAAAATGTTGAGGCCTGCATTTTGAAACCCTAGGGTATTTCAGATTGCTGAGATGTCAAAATGCACAAGGGCCGCTGAAAGTGAAATCTGTTTCCCTACAAAACTCAATGTACATTGAACAACGCCAACAAATTTAACAACAACCACAACTTTTAAAAGAAGAGAAAAAGTTCGAAAAAACATTGATAACACCAACAAATTCAACAACAACCTCAACATTGAAAAACACCAACAAATTCAACAACAACCTCAACATTGAAAAACACCAACAAATTCAACAACAACCTCAACATTGAAAAACACCAACAAATTCAACAACAACCTCAACATTGAAAAACACCAACAAATTCAACAACAACCTCAACTCATAAAAGAGAAAAAGTTCAAAAAAACATTTGATAAAACCAACAAATTCAACAACAACCTGAACATTGAAAAACACCAACAAATTCAACCACAACCTCAACTTTTAAAAGAAGAGAAAAAGTTCAAAAAAACATTGATAACACCAACAAATTCTACAACAACCTCCACATTGGAAAACGCCAACAAATTCAACAACAACCTCAACATTGAAAAACACCAACAAATTGAACAACAACCTCAACATTGAAAAAATTCAACAACAAACTCAACTTTGAAAAAAAGCATCAAATTCATCAACAATCTCAACTTTTAAAAGTACAAAAATGTTCAAAAAAGAATATTGATAACACCAACAAATTCAAGAACAACCTCAATATTGAAAATCAGCAACAAATTCAACAAGAATCTCAGCATGGAAAAACACCAAAAAATTTACGAAAACCCCAACATTGAAAAACACCAACAAATTCAACAACAACCACAACTTATAAAAATACAAACAAGTTCAACAAAATAAACATTGATGACACTATCCAATTCAACAACAACCTCAACATTAAACATCGCCGACAAATTCAGCAACCACAACCCTAAAAATCACCAACAAATTCAACAACAGCATCAACATTGAAAAACAATAGCAAATTCAGCAACAACCTCAACTTTTGAAACCACGAAAAAGTTCAGCTAAATAAACATTAACAACACCAACAAATTCAACTACAACCTCAACATTGAAAAACACTAACAAATTTAACAACAACCTCAACTTTTATAAGTACAAAAAAGTTTTTTTTAAAAACATTGATGACACCAACAAATTCAACAACAACCTCAACATTGAAAAACACCAACAAACTGAACAACAACCTCAACTTATAAAAGAAGACAAAAAGTTCAAAAAAACATTTGATGACACCAACAAATTCAACAACAACCTCAACATTGTAAAACGTGAACAATTTCAACAACAACCTCAATACCTCCCCGTGATCTCTCTCTCTGTCCCTTTAACCTCCCCGTGATCTCACTCTCTGTCCCTTTAACCTCCCCGTGATCTCACTCTCTGTCACTTTAAACTCCCCGTGATCTCACTCTCTGTCCCTTTAACCTCCCCGTGATCTTATTCCCTGTCCCTTTAACCTCCCCATGATCACAGTCTCTGTCCTTTTAAACTCGCCGTGATCTCTCCCTCTGTCCCTTTAACCTCCCCGTGATCTCATTCTCTGTCCTTTTAACCTCCCCGTCATCTAACTCTCTGGCCCTTTAACCGCCCCGTGATCACACTCTCTGTCTCTTTAACCTCCCCATGTTCTCAATCTCTGGCCCATTAACCTCCCCGTGATCTCAATCTCTGTCCCTTTAACAGTCCCTGTTCTCACTTTCTGACCTTTTGACTGTCCCTGATCTCAATCTCTGTCCCTTTAACCTCCCCGTGATCTCACTCTCTGTCCCTTTAACCTCCCGTGATCTCACACTCTGTCCCTTTAACCCACCCGTGATCTCACTCTCTGTCCATATAACAATCCCTGTTCTCACTTCCTGACCTTTTGACTGTCCCCGATCTCAATCTCTGTCCCTTTAACCTCCCCGTGATCTCACTCTCTGTCCCTTTAACCTCCCCGTGATCTCACTCTCTGTCCCTTTAACTCACCCGTGATCTCTCTCTCTGTCCCTTTAACCTCCCCGTCATCTCACTCTCTGTCCCTTTAACTTCCCCGTGATCTCACTCTCTGTCCCCTTAACCTCCCCGTGATCTCACTCTCTGTCCCTTTAACCGCCCCATGATCTCACTCTCTGTCCCATTCAATGTCCCTGATCTCACTCTCTGTCCTTTTAACTATGCCCGATCTCAATTTCTGTCCCTTTAACAGTCCCTGATCTCAGTCTCTGTCCCTTTCACTGTCTCTGTTCAAACTCTCTGTCCCTTTAACCTCCCCGTGATGTCAGCCTCTGTCCCTTTAACCTCCCCGTGATCTCACTCTCTGTCCCATTAACCTCCCCGTGATCTCACTCTCAGTCCCCTTAACCTTGCTGTGATCTCACTCTCTGTCCCTTTAACCTCCCCGTGAACTCACTATCTGTACCTATAACCTCCCCTGATCTGACTCTCTGTCCCTTTAACCTCCCGGTGATCTCACTCTCTGCCCCCTTAACCTCCTCGTGATCTCATTCTCTGTCCCTTTAACCTCCCCGTGATCTCACTCTCTGTCCCTTTAACGTCCCATTGATCTCACTCCCTGTCCCTTTAATCTCACCGTGATCTCACTCAGTGTCCCTTTAACACTCCAATAGTGCAGCACACCCTCAATTACTGACACACCAATAGTGCAGCACACCCTCAATTACTGACACTCCAATAGTGCAGCACACCCTCAATTACTGACACTCCAATAGTGCAGCACACCCTCAATTAATGACTCTCCAATAGTGTAGCACACCCTCAATTACTGACACTCCAATAGTGCAGCACACCCTCAATTACTGACTCCCCAATAGTGCAGCACACCCTCAATTACTGACACTCCAATAGTGCAGCACACCCTCAATTACTGACACACCAATAGTGCAGCACACCCTCAATTACTGACACTCCAATAGTGCAGCACACCCTCAATTACTGACTCTCCAATAGTGTAGCACACCCTCAATTACTGACACTCCAATAGTGCAGCACACCCTCAATTACTGACACTCCAATAGTGCAGCACACCCTCAATTACTGACACTGAAATAATGCAGCACACCCTCAATTACTGACACTCCAATAGTGCAGCACACCCTCAATTACTGACACTCCAATAGTGCAGCACACCCTCAATTACTGACACTCCAATAGTGCAGCACACCCTCAATTACTGACCCTCCAATAGTGCAGCACACCCTCAATTACTGACCCTCCAATAGTGAAGCACACCCTCAATTACTGATACTGCAATAGTGCAGCACACCCTCAATTACTGACACTCCAATAGTGCAGCACACCCTCAATTACTGACACTGAAATAATGCAGCGCACCCTCAATTACTGACCCTCCAATAGTGCAGCACACCCTCAATTACTGAACCTCCAATAGTGCAGCACACCCTCAATTACTGACACTCCAGTAGTGCAGCACACCCTCAATTACTGACACTCCAATAGTGCAGCACACCCTCAATCCTGACACTCCAATAGTGCAGCACACCCTCAATTACTGACACTCCAATAGTGCTGGACACCCACAATTACTGACACTCCAATAGTGCAGCACACCCTCAATTACTGACACTCCAATAGTGCAGCACACCCTCAATTACTGACCCACCAATAGTGCAGCACACCCTCAATTACTGAACCTACAATAGTGCAGCAGACCCTCAATTACTGACACTCCAATAGTGCAGCACACCCTCAATTACTGAACCTACAATAGTGCTGCAAACCCTCAATTACTGACACTCCAATAGTGCAGCACACCCTCAATTACTGACTCTCCAATAGTTCAGCACACCCTCAATTACTGACACTCCAATAGTGCAGCACACCCTCAATTACTGACACTCCAATAGTGCAGCACACCCTCAATCCTGACACTCCAATAGTGCAGCACACCCTCAATTACTGACACACCAATAGTGCTGGACACCCACAATTACTGACACTCCAATAGTGCAGCACACCCTCAATTACTGACACTCCAATAGTGCAGCACACCCTCAATTACTGACCCACCAATAGTGCAGCACACCCTCAATTACTGAACCTACAATAGTGCAGCAGACCCTCAATTACTGACACTCCAATAGTGCAGCACACCCTCAATTACTGAACCTACAATAGTGCTGCAAACCCTCAATTACTGACACTCCAATAGTGCAGCACACCCTCAATTACTGACTCTCCAATAGTTCAGCACACCCTCAATTACTGACACTCCAATAGTGCAGCACACCCTCAATTACTGACACTCCAATAGTGCAGCAAACCCTCAATTACTGACACTCCAATAGTGCAGCATCCCCTCAATTACTGATACTGCAATAGTGCAGCACACCCTCCATTAATGACCCTCCAATTGTGCAGCACCCCCTCAATTACTGATACTGCAATAGTGCAGCACAGCCTCAATTACTGACACCCCAATAGTGCAGCACACCCTCAATTACTGGTACTGCAATAGTGCAGCACACCCTCAATTAATGACCCTCCAATAGTGCAGCACCCCCTCAATCACTGACACTCCAATAGTGCAGCACACCCACAAATACTGACACTCCAATAGTGCAGCACACCCTCAATTACTGACACTCAAATAGTGCAGCACACCCTCAATTACTGACACTCCAATAGTGCAGCACACCCTTAATTACTGACACTCAAATAGTGCAGCACACCCTCAATTACTGACACTCCAATAGTGCAGCAAACCCTCAATTACTGACACTCCAATAGTGCAGCACACCCTCAATCACTGACACTCCAATAGTGCAGCAAACCCTCAATTACTGACCTTCCAGTAGTGCAGCAAACCCTCAATTACTGACACTCCAACAGTGCAGCAAACCCTCAATTACTGACCTTCCAATAGTGCAGCAAACCCTCAATTACTGACACTCCAACAGTGCAGCACACCCTCAATTACTGACTCTCCAACAGTGCAGCAAACCCTCAATTACTGACCTTCCAATAGTGCAGCAAACCCTCAATTACTGACACTCCACTAGTGCAGCACACCCTCAATTACTGACCCTCCAATAGTGCAGCAAAACCTCAATTACTGATAATCCATTAGTGCAGCTCACAATCAATTACTGACTATCCAATAGTGCAGCAAACCCTCAATTACTGACTCTCCAATAGCGCAGCACACCCTCAATTACATACCCTCCAATTGTGCAGCACACACTCAAATACTGACACTCCAATAGGGCAGCACACACTCAATTACTGACACTCCAATAGTGCAGCACACCCTCAATTACTGACACACCAATAGTGCAGCACACCCTCAATTACTGGCACTCCAATAGTGCTGCATACCCTCAATTACTGACCCTCCAATAGTGCAGCACACCCTCAATTACTGACACTCCAATAGTGCAGCACACCCTCAATTACTGACACTCCAATAGTGCAGCACACCCTCAATTACTGACCCTCCAATAGTGCAGCACACCCTTAATTACTGACCCTCCAATAGTGCAGCACACACTCAAATACTGACAATCCATTAGTGCAGCACAGCCTCAATTACTGACCAACCGATAGTGCAGTTCACCCTCAATTACATACCCTCTAATAGTGCAGCACATCCTCAGTGCTGCGGGAGTTGTGTGGGCAGTGGTGTAGTGCTGTGGGTGTGGTGTGGGCAGTTGTGTAGCGCTGTGGGAGACGTGTCGGCTGTGGTGTAGAGCTGTGGGAGTTGAGTGGCCCGTGGGGTAGTGCTGTGGGAGTGGTGTGGATTGTGGTTTTGTGCTGTGGGAGTGGTGTGGGCAGTGGTGTAGCGCTGTGGGAGTGTTGTGGGCAGTGGTGTAGAGCTGTGGGTGTGGTGTGGGCAGTAGTGTAGCGCTGTGGGAGTGTTGTGGGCATTAGTGTATCGCTTTGGGTGTGGTGTGAGCAGTGGTTTAGTGCTGTGGGTGTGGTGCCGGCAGTGGTTTAGTGCTGTGGGTGTGGTGTGGGCACTGGTGTAGCGCTGCGGGAGTGGTGTGGGCAGTGGTGTAGCACTGTGGGTGTGGTGTGGGCAGTGGTGTAGCGCTGCGGGAGTGGTGTCGGCAGTGGTGTAACGCTGTGGGAGTGTTGTGGGCTTTGGTGTAGCGCTGTGGGAGTGGTGTGGGCAGTGGTGTAGCACTGTGGGAGTGGTGAGGGCAGTGGTGTAACGCTGTGGGAGTGGTGCTGGCAGTGGTGTAGCACTGTGGGAGTGGTGTGGGCAGTGGTGTAGCACTGTGGGAGTGGTGTGGGATTTGGTGTTGCGCTGTGGGAGTGGTGTGGGCAGTGGTGTAGCGCTGTGGGAGGGGTGTGGATTGTGGTGTAGCGCTGTGGGAGTGGTGTGGGATGTGGTGTAATGCTGTGGGACTGGTGTGGGCAGTGCTGTGGGCATTGGTGTAGCGCTGCGGGAGTAGTGTGGGCATTGGGGAAACGCTGCTGGAGTGGTGTGGGCATTGGTGTAACGCTGTGGAACTGGTGTGGGCAGTGGTTTTCTGCTGTGGGAGAGGTGTGGGCAGTGGTGTAATGCTGTGGGAGTGGTGTGGGTTTTGGTGGAGTACTGTGTGAGTGGTGTGGCCATTGGTGTTGCGCTGTGGGTGTGGTGTGAGCAGTGGTGTAGCGCTGTGGGATTGATGTGGGTTGTGGTGTAGCGCTGAGGGAGTGGTGTGTGCAGTGGTGTAGTGCTGTGGGAGTGGTGTGGGCAGTGGTGTAGTGCTGTGGGAGTGGTGTGGGCAGTGGTGTAGTGCTGCGGGTGTGGTGTGGGCAGTGGTGTAGCGCTGTGGGAGTGGTGTGGGCAGTGGTGTAGCGCTGTGGGATTGGTGTTGGCAGTGTTGTAGTGCTGTGGGAGTCGTGTGGGAAGTGGTGTAGTGCTGCGGGTGTGGTGTGGGCAGTGGTGTAGCGCTGTGGGAGTGGTGTGGGCAGTGGTGTAGCGCTGTGGGATTGGTGTGGGCAGTGGTGTAGTGCTGTGGGAGTGGTGTAGCGCTGTAGGAGGGTTGTGGGCTGTGGTGTGGAGCTGTGGGAGGGGTGTGGACGGTGGCGTAGCGCTGTGGGAGTGGTGAGAGCAGTGATGTAGCGCTGTGGGAGTGGTGTGGGCAGTGGTGTAGCACTTTGGGAGTGGTGTGGGCAGTGGTGTAGTGCTGTGGGAGAGGTCTAGGCAGTGGTCTAGCACTGTGGGAATGGTGTGGGTTGTGGTGTAGTGCTGTGGGAGGGGATGTGGCCATTGGTGTAGCGCTCTGGGAGCGGTGTGGGCAGTGGTGTAGCGCTGTGGGAGTGGTGTGGGCAGTGGTGTAGAGCTGTGGGAGTGGTGTGGGCTGTGGGGTAGTGCTGTGGGAGTGGTGTGGGCAGTGGTTTAGTGCTGTGGGTGTGGTGTGGGAAGTGGTGTGGGAAGTGGTGTAACGCTCTGGGGGTGGTGTGGGTTGTGGTGTAGTGCTGTGGGAGTGGTGTGGCCATTGGTGTACCGCTGTGGGAGCGGTGTGGTCAGTGGTGTAGCGCTGTGGGAGTGGTGTTGGCAGTGGTGTAGAGCTGTGGGAGTGGTGTGGGCTGTGGTGTAGTGCTGTGGGTGTGGTGTGGGAAGTGGTTTAGTGCTGTGGGTGTGGTGTGGGTTGAGGTGTAGTGCTGTGGGAGTGGTGTGGGCAGTGGTGCACTGCTGCGTGAGTGGTGTGGGCATTAGTGTAGCGCAGTGGGAGTGGTGTGGGCAGTGGTGTATCGCTGTTGAAGTGGTGTGGGTTTTGGTGTAGTGCTGTGGGAGTAGTGTGGAAATTGGCTTAACGCTGCGGGAGTGATGTGGGCATTGGTGTAGCGCTGTGGGAGAGGTGTGGGTTGTGGTGTAGCACTGTGGGAGTGGTGTGCGCAGTGGTGTAGCGCTGTGGGAGTGGAGTGGGCAGTGGTGTTGCGCTGTTGGAGTGGTGTGGGCAGTGGTGTAGCGCTTTGGGAGTGGTGTGTGCAGTGGTGTAGCGCTGTGGCAGTGGATTGGGCAGTGGTGGAGGGCTGTGGGTGTGGTGTGGGTACTGTTGTATCGCTGTGGGAGTGGTGTGGGCAGTGGTGTAGCGCTGTGGGAGTGGTGTCGGTTGAGGTGTTCTGCTGTGGGAGTGGTGTGGCCATTGGTGTAGCGCTGTGGGAGCGTTGTGGGCAGTGCTGTAGCGCTGTGGGTATGGTGTGGGCAGTGGTGTAGCCCTGTGGGAGTGGTGTGGGCAGTGTGTAGCGCTGTGGGAGTGTTGTGGGCAGTGGTGTAGCGCTGTGGCAGTGGTGTGGGCAGTGGTGTAGCTCCGTGGGAGTGGTGTGCGTTGTGGTGTAGCGCTGTGGGAGTGGTGTGGGCAGTGGTGTAGCGCTGTGGGAGTGGTGGGCGAAGTGGTGTAACTATGTGGGAGTGGAGTGGGCAATGGTGTAGCGCTGTGGGAGTGGTGTGGTTTGTGGTGTGGGCAGTGGTGTAGTGCTGTGGGTGTGGTGTGGGCATTGGTTTAGTGCTGTGGGTGTGGTGTGGGCAGTGGTGTAGCGCTGTGGGAGTGGTGTGGGATGTGGCGTAGTGCTGCGGGAGTGGTGTGGGCAGTGCTGTGGGCAGTGCTGTAGCGATGTGGGAGTGCTGTGGGCATTGGGATACGCTGCGGTAGTGGTGTGGGGAGTGGTGTTGCGCTGTGGGAGTGGTGTGGGCATTGGTGTAGCGCTGTGGGTGTGGCGTGGGCAGTGGTGTAGCGCTGCGGGAGTGGTGTGGGCATTGGGTTAACGCTGCGGGAGTGGTGTGGGCATTGGTGTAAAGCTGTGGAAGTGGTGTTGGCAGTGGTGTAGTGCTGTGGGAGTCGTGTGGGCAGTGGTGTAGTGCTGCGGGTGTGGTGTGGGCAGTGGTGTAGCGCTGTGGGAGTGGTGTAGGCAGTGGTGTAGCGCTGTGGGAGTGGTGTGGGCAGTGGTGTAGCACTTTGGGAGTGGTGTGGGCAATGGTGTAGTGCTGTGGGATAGGTCTGGGCAGTGGTCTAGCACTGTGGGAATGGTGTGGGTTGAGGTGTAGTGCTGTGGGAGTGGTGTGGCCATTGGTGTAGCGCTGTGGGAGCGGTGTGGTCAGTGGTGTAGCGCTGTGGGAGTGGTGTTGGCAGTGGTGTAGAGCTGTGGGAGTGGTGTGGGCTGTGGTGTAGTGCTGTGGGAGTGGTGTTGGCAGTGGTGTAGTGCTGTGGGTGTGGTGTGAGCAGTGGTTTAGTGCTGTGGGTGTGGTGTGGGCAGTGGTGTAGCGCTGAGGGAGAGGTGTGGGCAGTGGTGTGGGAAGTGGTGTAACGCTTTGGGAGTGGTGTGGGTTGTGGTGTAGTGCTGTGGGAGTGGTGTGGGCAGTGGTGCACTGCTGCGTGAGTGGTGTGGGCATTAGTGTAGCGCAGTGGGAGTGGTGTGGGCAGTGGTGTGGGCAGTGGTGTATCGCTGTTGAAGTGGTGTGGGTTTTGGTGTAGTGCTGTGGGAGTAGTGTGGAAATTGTCTTAACGCTGCGGGAGTGGTGTGGGCATTGGTGTTGCGCTGTGCGAGAGGTGTGGGCAGTGGTGTAGCACTGTGGGAGTGGTGTGCGTAGTGGTGTAGTGCTGCAGGAGTGGTGTGGGCAGTGGTTTTGTGCTGTGGGAGTGGTGTGGGCAGTGGTGTAGCACTGTGGGAGTGGTGTGCGCAGTGGTGTAGCGCTGTGGGAGTGGAGTGGGCAGTGGTGTTGCGCTGTTGGAGTGGTGTGGGCAGTGGTGTAGCGCTGTGGGAGCGGTGTGGGCTGTGGTGTGGAGCTGTGGGAGGGGTGTGGGCAGTGGTGTAGCGCTGTGGGAGCGGTGTGGGCTGTGGTGTGGAGCTGTGGGAGGGGTGTGGGCAGTGGGGTAGCGCTGTGGGAGTGGTGTGGGCTGTGGTGTGGAGCAGTGGGAGGGGTGTGGAAAGTGGTGTAGCGCTGTGGGAGTGGTGTGGGCAGTGGTGTGGTGCTCTGGGAGTGGTGTGGGCAGTGGTGTAGCGCTTTGGGAGTGGTGTGTGCAGTGGTGTAGCGCTGTGGCAGTGGATTGTGCAGTGGTGTAGTGCTGTGGGTGTGGTGTGGGCAGTGGTGTAGCGATGTGGGAGTGGTGTGGCCATTGGTGTAGCGCTGTGGGAGTGGTGTGGGCAGTGTTGTAGAGCTGTGCGATGGTGTGGGCAGTGGTGTAGTGCTGTGGGAGTGGTGCTGGAGTGGCGTAGAGCTGCGGGAGTGCTGTGGGCAGTGGTGTAGTGCTGAGGGTGTGGTGTGGGCAGTGGTGTAGCGCTGTAGGAGTGGTGTGAGCAATGGTGCAGCGCTCTGCGAGTGGTGTGGGAATTGGGTTAACGCTGCGGGAGTGGTGTGGGCATTGGTGTAACGCTGTGGGAGAGGTGTGGTTTGTGGTGTAGCGCAGGGTGAGTGGTGTGCGCAGTGGTGTAGTGCTGCGGGAGAGGTGTGGGCAGTGGTTTTCTCCTGTAGGAGTGGTGTGGGCAGTGGTGTAGCACTGTGGGAGCGGCGTGCGCAGTGGTGTAGCGCTGTGGGAGTGGACTGGACAGTGGTGTAGCGCTGTGGGAGTGGTGTGGGCAGTGGTGTAGCACAGTGGGAGTGGTGTGGGCAGTGGTGTAGCGCTGTTGGAGTGGTGTGGGCAGTGGTGTACCGCTGTGGGAGCGGTGTGGGCTGTGGTGTGGAGCTGTGGGAGGGGTGTGGGAAGTGGTGTAGCGCTGTGGGATTGGTGTGGGCAGTGGTGTTGTGCTCTGGGAATGGTATGGGCAGTGTTGTAGCGCTTTGGGAGTGGTGTGTGCAGTGGTGTAGCGCTGTGGCAGTGGATTGGGCAGTGGTGTAGAGCTGTGGGTGTGCTGTGGGCAGTGGTGTAGTGCTGTGGGTGTGGTTTGGGCAGTGGTGTAGCGCTGTGGGAGTGGTGTGAGCAGTGGTGTGGCGCTGTGGGAGTGGTGTGAGCAGTGGTGTAGCGCTGTGGGAGTGGTGTGGGCAGTGGTGTAGCGCTGTGGGAGTGGTGTGGGTTGAGATGTACTGCTGTGGGTGTGGTGTGGCCATTGGTGTAGCGCTGTGGGAGTGGTGTGGGCAGTGATGTAGCGCTATGGGAGTGGTGTGGGCAGTTGTGTAGTGCTGTGCGACTGGTGTTGGCAGTGGTGTAGAGCTGTGGGAGTGGTGTGGACAGTGGTGTAGTGCTGTGGGAGTGATGCTGGAGTGGTGTAGAGCTGCGGGAGTGCTGTGGGCAGTGGTGTAGTGCTGTGGGAGTGATGCTGGAGTGGTGTAGAGCTGCGGGAGTGCTGTGAGCAGTGGTGTAGCGCTGTGGGAGTGGTGTGAGCAGTGGTGTGGCGCTGTGGGAGTGTTGTGAGCAGTGGTGCACTGCCTCGTGAGTGGTGTGGGCATTAGTGTAGCACAGTGGGTGTGGTGTGGGAATTGGGTTAACGCTGCGGGAGTGGTGTGGGCATTGGTGTAGCGCTGTGGGAGAGGTGTGGTTTGTCGTGTAGCGCAGGGTGAGTGGTGTGCGCAGTGGTTTTCTGCTGTGGGAGTGGTGTGGGCAGTGGTGTAGCACTGTGGGAGTGGTGTGCGCAGTGGTGTAGCGCTGTGGGAGCGGTGTGGGCTGTGGTGTGGAGCTGTGGGAAGTGTGTGGGCAGTGGTGTAGCGCTGTGGGAGTGGTGTGGGCTGTGGTGTGGAGCAGTGGGAGGGCTGTGCGAAGTGGTGTAGTGCTGTGGGAGTTGTGCGGGCAGTGGTGTAACGCTGTGGGAGTGGTGTGGGCAGTGGTGTAGCGCTTTGGGAGTGGTGTGTGCAGTGGTGTAGCGCTGTGGCAATGGTGTGGGCAGTGGTGTAGGGCTGTTGGTGTGGTGTGGGTAGTGTTGTAGCGCTGTGAGAGTGGTGTTAGCAGTGGTGTAGCGCTGTGGGAGTGGTGTGGGTTGAGGTGTAGTGCTGTGGGAGTGGTGCTGGCAGTGGTGTAGAGCTGCGAGAGTGGTGTGGGCAGTGGTGTAGTGCTGCGGGAGTGGTGTGGGTTGTGGTATAGCGCTGTGGGTGTGGTGTGGGCAGTGGCGTGGCGCTGCGGGGGTGTTGTGGGCAGTGGTTTAGTGTTGTGGGCATTAGTGTAGCGCTGTAGGAGTGGTGTGGGCAGTGGTGTAGCGCTGTGAAAGTGGTGTGGGCAGTGGTGTAGCACTGTGGGAGTGATGTTGGCTGTGCTGTAGCGCTGTGAAAGTGGTGTGGGCAGTGGCGTAGCGCTGTGGGAGTGGTGTGGGCAGTGGTGTAGCGCTGTGGTAGTGGTGTGGGCATTGCTGTAGCGCTGTGGGAGTGGTGTGGGCAGTGGTGTAGCGCTATGGGAGTGGTGTGGGCAGTGGTGTAGCGCTGTGGTTGTGGCATGGGCAGTGGTGTAGCGCTGTGTGAGTGGTGTGGGCAGTGGTGTAGCGCTGTGGCAGTGGAGTTGGCACTGGTGTACGGCTGTTGGAGTGGTGTGGGTTGTCGTGTAGCGCTGTGGGAGTGGTGTGGACAGAGGTCTAGCGCTGTGGGAGTGGTGTGGGTTGTGGTGTAGTGCTATGGGGGTAGTGTGGGCATTGGTGTAGCGCTGTGGTAGTGTTGTGGGCAGTGGTCTAGTGCTGTGGGAATGGCGTGGGCATTGGTGTAGCGCTGTGGGAGTGGTGTGCGCAGTGGTGTAGTGCTGTGGGAGTGCTGTGGGCAGTCGTGTAGTTCTGTGGGTGTGGTGTGGGTTGTGGTGTAACGTTGTGGGAGTGGTGTGGGTAGTGTTGTAGCGCTGTGGGAGTGGTGTGGGTTGTGGTGTAGCGCTGTGGGATTGGTGTGGGTTGTGGTGTAGCGCTGTAGGTGTGGTGTGGGCAGTGGTGTAGCGCTGTGGGAGTGGTGTGGGCAGTGGTGTAGTGCTGTGGGAATGGCGTGGGCATTGGTGTAGTGCTGTGGGAGTGGTGTGCGCAGTCGTGTAGCGCTGTGGGAGTGTGTGGGCAGTAGTGTAGCGCTGTGGGAGTGGTGTGGGCAGTGGTGTAGTGCTGTGGGAGTGGTGTGAGCAGTGGTGTAGTGCTGTGCGAGTGGAGTGGGCAGTGGTGTAGAGCTGTGGGAGTGGTTTGGGCAGTGGTTTAGCGCTGTGGGAGTGGTGTGGGAAGTGGTGTACGGCTGTTTAAGTGGTGTGGGCTGTGGTGTAGCGCTATGGGAGTGGTGTGGGTTGTCGTGTAGCGCTGTGGGAGTGGTGCGGGCAGTGGAGTAGTGCTGCGGGAGTGGTGTGGGTTGTGGTGTAGTGATGTGGGAGTGGTGTGGGCAGTGGTGTAGTGCTGTGGGAGTGGTGTGGGTAGTGGTGTAGCTCTATGGGATAGTTGTGTGCTGTGGTGTAGCGCTGTGGGAGTGGTGTGGGTTGTGGTGTAGTACTGTGGGAGTAGTGTGGGAAGTGGTGTAGTGCTGTGGGAATGGCGTGTGCATTGGTGTAGCCCTGTGGGAGTGGTGTGCGCAGTGGTGTAGTGCTGCGGGTGTGGTTTTGGCAGTCGATTAGCGCTGTGGGAGTAGTGTGGGCAGTGGTGTAGTGCTGTGGGAGTGGTTTAGGCAGTGTTGTAGCGCTGTGGGAGTGGTGTGGTTTGTGGTGTTGCGCTGTGGGAGTGGTGTGTGGGCAGTGGTATAGTGCTTTGGGAGTGGTGTGGGTAGTGGTGTAGTGCTGTGGGTGTGGCGTGGGCAGTGGTGTAGCGCTGTGGGAATGGTGTGGCCATTGGTGTAGCGCTGTGGGTGTGGGTAGTGGTGTAATGCTGTGGGAATGGTGTGGGCAGTGGTGTAGTGCTGTGGGAGTGTTGTGCCTATAGGTGTAACGCTGTTGGTGTGGTGTGGCCATTGGTGTAACGCTGTGGGAATGGATTCAGCAGTGGTGTAGTGCTTTGGGAGTGGTGTGGGCACTGGTCTAACGCTGTGGGCGTGCTGTGGGTAGCGGTGTAGTGCTGTGAGAGTGATTTGGGCAGTTGTGTAGCTCTGTGTGAGTGGTGTGGGCAGTTGTGTAACGCAGTGGGAGTGGTGTGGGCAGTTGTGTAGCGCTATGGGTGGGTGTGGGCAGTGGTGTAACGCTGTGGGAGTCGTGTGGACAGTGGTGTAGCGCTGTGGGAGCGGTGTGGCCATTGGTGCAACGCTGTGGGAGTGGTGTGGCCATTGGTGTAACGCTGTGGGAGTGGTGTGGGCAGTGGTGAAGTGCTGTGGGAGTGGTGTGGGCAGTGGTGTAACGCTGTGGGAGTGGTATGTCCATTGGTGTAACGCAGTGGGAGTGGCGTGGGCAGTGGTGTAGCGCTGTGGGAGTGGTGTGGGCAGTTGTGTAACGCTGTGGGAAAGGTTTGGGCAGTTGTGTATCGCTGTGGGAGTGATGTGTGTTGTGGTGTAGCGCTGTGGGAGTGGTGTTGGCTGTGGTGTAGCGCTGTGAGAGTGGTGTGGTCAGTGGTGTATAGCTGTGGGAGTGGTGTGGGCAGTGGTGTATTGCTGTGGGAGTGGTCTGGGCAGTGGTGTATCGCTGTGAGAGTGTTGTGGTTAGTGGTGTAACGCTGTGGGATTGGTGTGGGCAGAAGTGTACCGCTGTGGGAGTGGCGCGCGCAGTTGTGTATCGCAGTGGGAGTGGTGTGGGCAGTGGTGCATTGCTGTGGGAGTGGTGTAGGCAGTGGTGTAGAGCTGTGGGAGTGGTGTGGGTTGTTGTGTAGCGCTGCGGGAGTGGTTTGGGCAGTGTAGCGCAGTGGGAGTGGTGTGGTCAGTGGTGTAGCTTTGTGGGAGTGGTGTGGGAAGTGTTGAAGCACTGTGGGAGTGGTGTTTGTAGTGGAGTAGTGCAGTGGAAGTGGTGAGGGTAGTTGACTAGCGCTTTGGGAGTGTTGTGGGTTGTGGTGTAGCGCTGTGGGAGTGGTGTTGGTAGTGGTGTAGTGCTGTGGGAGTGGTGGGGGGAGTGGTGTAGCGCTGTGGGAGTTGTGTGGGCTGTGGTGTAGTGCTGTGGGACTGGTGTGGGCAGTGGTGTACAGCTGTGTGAGTGGTGTGGGCAGTGGTGTTCCGCTGTGGGAGTGGTGTGGGCAGAGGTGTAGCGCAGTGGATGTTGTGTGGGCAATGGTGTAGTTCTGTGGGAGTGGTTTTGGCTGTGGTGTAGTGCTTTGGGAGTGGTGTGGGTAGTGGTGTAGCGCTGTGGGAGTGGTGTGGTCAGTGGTGTAGTACTGTGGGAGTGCTGTGGGCAGTGGTGTAGTGCTGTGGAAGTGGTGTGGGCAGTGGTGTAGAGCTGTGGGAGTGGTGTGGGCAGTGGTGTAGTACTGTGGGAGTGGTGCGGGCAGTGGTGTAGTGCTGTGGAAGTGGTGTGGGCAGTGGTGTAGAGCTGTGGGAGTGGTGTGGGCAGTGGTGTAGTACTGTGGGAGTGGTGCGGGCAGTGGTGTAGCGCTGTGGGAGTGGAGTAGGCAGTGGTGTAGCGCTCTGGGAGTGGTGTGGGCAGTGGTGTAGTGCTGTGGGAGTTGAGTGGGCAGTGTTGTAGCACTGTGGGAGTGGTGTGGGCAGTGGTGTAGCGCTGTGGGAGTGGTGTGGGCAGTGGTGTAGTGCTGTGGGAGTGTTGTGGGTAGTGGTGTAGCGCGGTGGGAGTGGTGTGGGCAGTGGTGTAGCGCTTTGGGTGTGGTGTGCGCTGTGGTGTAGTACTGGTGGAGTGGATTGGGCAGTGGTGTAGCGCTGTTAGTGTGGTGTGCGCTGTGGTGTAGTACTGTGGGAGTGGTGTGGGCACTGGTGTAGTACTGTGGGAGTGTTGCAGGCAGTGGTGTAGTGCTGTGGGAGTTGAGTGGGCAGTGGTGTAGCGCTGTGGGATTGTTGTGGGTAGTGGTGTAGCGCTCTGGGTGTGGTGTGGGCTGTAGTGTAGTGCTGTGGGAGTTGTTTGGGCATTAGTGTAGCGCTGTGGGAGTGTTGTGGGTAGTGCTGTAGCGCTCTGGGAGTGGTGTGGGCTGTGGTGCATTGCTGTGGGAGTGGTGTAGGCAGTGGTGTAGAGCTGTGGGAGTGGTGTGGGTTGTTGTGTAGCGCTGCGGGAGTGGTTTGGGCAGTGTAGCGCAGTGGGAGTGGTGTGGTCAGTGGTGTAGCTTTGTGGGAGTGGTGTGGGAAGTGTTGAAGCACTGTGGGAGTGGTGTTTGTAGTGGCGTAGTGCAGTGGAAGTGGTGAGGGTAGTTGACTAGCGCTTTGGGAGTGTTGTGGGTTGTGGTGTAGCGCTGTGGGAGTGGTGTTGGTAGTGGTGTAGTGCTGTGGGAGTGGTGGGGGGAGTGGTGTAGCGCTGTGGGAGTTGTGTGGGCTGTGGTGTAGTGCTGTGGGACTGGTGTGGGCAGTGGTGTACAGCTGTGTGAGTGGTGTGGGCAGTGGTGTTCCGCTGTAGGAGTGGTGTGGGCAGAGGTGTAGCGCAGTGGATGTTGTGTGGGCAATGGTGTAGTTCTGTGGGAGTGGTTTTGGCTGTGGTGTAGTGCTTTGGGAGTGGTGTGGGTAGTGGTGTAGCGCTGTGGGAGTGGTGTGGTCAGTGGTGTAGTACTGTGGGAGTGCTGTGGGCAGTGGTGTAGTGCTGTGGAAGTGGTGTGGGCAGTGGTGTAGAGCTGTGGGAGTGGTGTGGGCAGTGGTGTAGTACTGTGGGAGTGGTGCGGGCAGTGGTGTAGTGCTGTGGAAGTGGTGTGGGCAGTGGTGTAGAGCTGTGGGAGTGGTGTGGGCAGTGGTGTAGTACTGTGGGAGTGGTGCGGGCAGTAGTGTAGCGCTGTGGGAGTGGAGTAGGCAGTGGTGTAGCGCTCTGGGAGTGGTGTGGGCAGTGGTGTAGTGCTGTGGGAGTTGAGTGGGCAGTGTTGTAGCACTGTGGGAGTGGTGTGGGCAGTGGTGTAGCGCTGTGGGAGTGGTGTGGGCAGTGGTGTAGTGCTGTGGGAGTGTTGTGGGTAGTGGTGTAGCGCGGTGGGAGTGGTGTGGGCAGTGGTGTAGTGCTGTGGGAGTGGTGTGGGCAGTGGTGTAGCGCTGTGGGTGTGGTGTGGGCAGTGGTGTAGCGCTTTGGGTGTGGTGTGCGCTGTGGTGTAGTACTGGTGGAGTGGATTGGGCAGTGGTGTAGCGCTGTTAGTGTGGTGTGCGCTGTGGTGTAGTACTGTGGGAGTGGTGTGGGCACTGGTGTAGTACTGTGGGAGTGTTGCAGGCAGTGGTGTAGTGCTGTGGGAGTTGAGTGGGCAGTGGTGTAGCGCTGTGGGATTGTTGTGGGTAGTGGTGTAGCGCTCTGGGTGTGGTGTGGGCTGTAGTGTAGTGCTGTGGGAGTTGTTTGGGCATTAGTGTAGCGCTGTGGGAGTGTTGTGGGTAGTGCTGTAGCGCTCTGGGAGTGGTGTGGGCTGTGGTGTAGCGCTGAGGGAGTGGTGTGGGCAGTGGTGTAGCGCTGTGGGAGTGGTGTGGGTAGTGGTGTAGCGCTCTGGGAGTGGTGTGGGCAGTGGTGTAACGCTGTGGGAGTGGTGTGGGCAGTGGTGTATCGCTGTGGGAGTGGTGTGGGCAGTGGTGTAGCGCTGTGGGAGTGGTGTGGGCAAGATGTAGTGCTGCGGGAGTGGTGTGGACAGTGGTTTAGTGGTGTGGGTGTGGTGTGGGCAGTGCTGTAGTGCTGTGGGAGAGTTGTGTGGGCAGTGGTGTGGGCAGTGGTGTAGCGCTGTGTGAGTGGTCGGGGTTGTTGGTGTAGTGCTGTGGGAGTGGTGTGGGCATTGGGTTACTCTGCGGGAGTGGTGTGGGCAGTGGTATAGTGCTCTGGGAGTGGTGTGGGCAGTGGTGCACTGCTGTGTGAGTTGTGTGGGCATTAGTGTAGCGCAGTGGGAGTTGTGTGGGAAGTGGTTTGGGCAGTCGTGTAGCCCTGTGGGAGTGGTGTGGGTTGAGACGTAGTGCTGTGGGAGTGGTGTGGGAATTGGGTTAACGCTGCGGAGTGGTGTGGGCATTAGTGTAGCCCTGTGGGAGGGCTGTGCGTTGTGGTGTAGCGCAGTGGGAGTGGTTTAGGCAGTGGTGTAGTGCTGCGGGTGTTGTGTGGGCAGTGGTGTAGCGCTGTGGGAGTGGTGTAGCGCTGTGGGAGTGGTGTGGGCAGTGGTGTATCGCTGTGGGAGTGGTGTGGGCAGTGGTGTAGCGCTGTGGGAGTGGTGCGGGCTGTGGGGTGGAGCTGTGGGAGTGGTGTGGGCAGTGGTGTAGCGCTGTGGCAGTGGAGTGGGCAGTGGTGTAGCGCTGTGGGAGAGGTGTGGGCAGTGTTGTAGTGCTGTGGGAGTGGTGTGGGCAGTGATGTAGCGCTTTGGCAGTGGTGTGTGAAGTGGTGTAGCGCTGTGGGATTGGTTTGGGCAGTGGTGTAGTGCTGTGGGTGTGGTGTGGCCATTGGTGTATCGCTGTGGGAGTGGTGTGGGCAGTGGTGTATCGCTGTGGGAGTGGTGTGGGCAGTTGTGTAGTGCTGTGGGAGTGGTGCTGGCAGTGGTGTAGAGCTGCGGGAGTGGTGTGGGCAGTGGTGTAGCGCTGTGGGTGTGGTGTGGGCAGTGGTGTAGCGCTGTGGGAGTTGTGTGGGCAGTGGTGTGGCGCTGCGGACGTGGTGTGGTCAGTGGTTTAGTGTTGTGGGCATTAGTGTTGCGCTGCGGTAGTGGTGTGGGCAGTGGTTTTGTGCTGTGGGAGTGGTGTGGGCAGTGGTGTAGCGCTGTGGGAGTGGTGTGCGCAGTGGTGTAGCGCTTTGGGAGTGGTGTGGACAGTGGTGTAGCGCTGTGGGAGTGGTGTGGGCTGTGGTGTGGAGCTGTGGGAGGGGTGGTTTGAGCGATGTAGCGCTGTGCGATCGGTTTGGGCAGTGGTGTAGTGCTGTGGGAGTGGTGTGGGCAGCGGTGTAGCGCTTTGGGTGTGGTGTGAGTTGTGGCATTGTGCTGTGGGAGTGGTGTGGGAATTGGGTTAACGCAGCGGGAGTGGTGTGGGCATAGGTGTAGCGCTGTGGGAGCGGTGTGGGCTGTGGTGTAGCGCTGTGGGAGTGGTGTAGCGCTGTGGGAGTGGTGTGGGCAGTGGTGTATCGCTGTGGGAGTGGTGTGGGCAGTGGTGTAGCGCTGTGGGAGTGGTGCGGGCTGTGGGGTGGAGCTGTGGGAGTGGTGTGGGCAGTGGTGTAGCGCTGTGGCAGTGGAGTGGGCAGTGGTGTAGCGCTGTGGGAGAGGTGTGGGCAGTGTTGTAGTGCTGTGGGAGTGGTGTGGGCAGTGATGTAGCGCTTTGGCAGTGGTGTGTGAAGTGGTGTAGCGCTGTGGGATTGGTTTGGGCAGTGGTGTAGTGCTGTGGGTGTGGTGTGGCCATTGGTGTATCGCTGTGGGAGTGGTGTGGGCAGTGGTGTATCGCTGTGGGAGTGGTGTGGGCAGTTGTGTAGTGCTGTGGGAGTGGTGCTGGCAGTGGTGTAGAGCTGCGGGAGTGGTGTGGGCAGTGGTGTAGTGTTGCGGGAGTGGTGTGGGCAGTGGTGTAGCGCTGTGGGTGTGGTGTGGGCAGTGGTGTAGCGCTGTGGGAGTTGTGTGGGCAGTGGTGTGGCGCTGCGGACGTGGTGTGGTCAGTGGTTTAGTGTTGTGGGCATTAGTGTTGCGCTGCGGTAGTGGTGTGCGCAGTGGTTTTGTGCTGTGGGAGTGGTGTGGGCAGTGGTGTAGCGCTGTGGGAGTGGTGTGCGCAGTGGTGTAGCGCTTTGGGAGTGGTGTGGACAGTGGTGTAGCGCTGTGGGAGTGGTGTGGGCTGTGGTGTGGAGCTGTGGGAGGGGTGGTTTGAGCGATGTAGCGCTGTGCGATCGGTTTGGGCAGTGGTGTAGTGCTGTGGGAGTGGTGTGGGCAGCGGTGTAGCGCTTTGGGAGTGGTGTGGGCAGTGGTGTTCCGCTGTGGGAGTGGTGTGGGCAGAGGTGTAGCGCAGTGGATGTTGTGTGGGCAATGGTGTAGTTCTGTGGGAGTGGTTTTGGCTGTGGTGTAGTGCTTTGGGAGTGGTGTGGGTAGTGGTGTAGCGCTGTGGGAGTGGTGTGGTCAGTGGTGTAGTACTGTGGGAGTGCTGTGGGCAGTGGTGTAGTGCTGTGGAAGTGGTGTGGGCAGTGGTGTAGAGCTGTGGGAGTGGTGTGGGCAGTGGTGTAGTACTGTGGGAGTGGTGCGGGCAGTGGTGTAGTGCTGTGGAAGTGGTGTGGGCAGTGGTGTAGAGCTGTGGGAGTGGTGTGGGCAGTGGTGTAGTACTGTGGGAGTGGTGCGGGCAGTGTTGTAGCGCTGTGGGAGTGGAGTAGGCAGTGGTGTAGCGCTCTGGGAGTGGTGTGGGCAGTGGTGTAGTGCTGTGGGAGTTGAGTGGGCAGTGTTGTAGCACTGTGGGAGTGGTGTGGGCAGTGGTGTAGCGCTGTGGGAGTGGTGTGGGCAGTGGTGTAGTGCTGTGGGAGTGTTGTGGGTAGTGGTGTAGCGCGGTGGGAGTGGTGTGGGCAGTGGTGTAGCGCTTTGGGTGTGGTGTGCGCTGTGGTGTAGTACTGGTGGAGTGGATTGGGCAGTGGTGTAGCGCTGTTAGTGTGGTGTGCGCTGTGGTGTAGTACTGTGGGAGTGGTGTGGGCACTGGTGTAGTACTGTGGGAGTGTTGCAGGCAGTGGTGTAGTGCTGTGGGAGTTGAGTGGGCAGTGGTGTAGCGCTGTGGGATTGTTGTGGGTAGTGGTGTAGCGCTCTGGGTGTGGTGTGGGCTGTAGTGTAGTGCTGTGGGAGTTGTTTGGGCATTAGTGTAGCGCTGTGGGAGTGTTGTGGGTAGTGCTGTAGCGCTCTGGGAGTGGTGTGGGCTGTGGTGCATTGCTGTGGGAGTGGTGTAGGCAGTGGTGTAGAGCTGTGGGAGTGGTGTGGGTTGTTGTGTAGCGCTGCGGGAGTGGTTTGGGCAGTGTAGCGCAGTGGGAGTGGTGTGGTCAGTGGTGTAGCTTTGTGGGAGTGGTGTGGGAAGTGTTGAAGCACTGTGGGAGTGGTGTTTGTAGTGGCGTAGTGCAGTGGAAGTGGTGAGGGTAGTTGACTAGCGCTTTGGGAGTGTTGTGGGTTGTGGTGTAGCGCTGTGGGAGTGGTGTTGGTAGTGGTGTAGTGCTGTGGGAGTGGTGGGGGGAGTGGTGTAGCGCTGTGGGAGTTGTGTGGGCTGTGGTGTAGTGCTGTGGGACTGGTGTGGGCAGTGGTGTACAGCTGTGTGAGTGGTGTGGGCAGTGGTGTTCCGCTGTGGGAGTGGTGTGGGCAGAGGTGTAGCGCAGTGGATGTTGTGTGGGCAATGGTGTAGTTCTGTGGGCGTGGTTTTGGCTGTGGTGTAGTGCTTTGGGAGTGGTGTGGGTAGTGGTGTAGCGCTGTGGGAGTGGTGTGGTCAGTGGTGTAGTACTGTGGGAGTGCTGTGGGCAGTGGTGTAGTGCTGTGGAAGTGGTGTGGGCAGTGGTGTAGAGCTGTGGGAGTGGTGTGGGCAGTGGTGTAGTACTGTGGGAGTGGTGCGGGCAGTGGTGTAGTGCTGTGGAAGTGGTGTGGGCAGTGGTGTAGAGCTGTGGGAGTGGTGTGGGCAGTGGTGTAGTACTGTGGGAGTGGTGCGGGCAGTGGTGTAGCGCTGTGGGAGTGGAGTAGGCAGTGGTGTAGCGCTCTGGGAGTGGTGTGGGCAGTGGTGTAGTGCTGTGGGAGTTGAGTGGGCAGTGTTGTAGCACTGTGGGAGTGGTGTGGGCAGTGGTGTAGCGCTGTGGGAGTGGTGTGGGCAGTGGTGTAGTGCTGTGGGAGTGTTGTGGGTAGTGGTGTAGCGCGGTGGGAGTGGTGTGGGCAGTGGTGTAGTGCTGTGGGAGTGGTGTGGGCAGTGGTGTAGCGCTGTGGGTGTGGTGTGGGCAGTGGTGTAGCGCTTTGGGTGTGGTGTGCGCTGTGGTGTAGTACTGGTGGAGTGGATTGGGCAGTGGTGTAGCGCTGTTAGTGTGGTGTGCGCTGTGGTGTAGTACTGTGGGAGTGGTGTGGGCACTGGTGTAGTACTGTGGGAGTGTTGCAGGCAGTGGTGTAGTGCTGTGGGAGTTGAGTGGGCAGTGGTGTAGCGCTGTGGGATTGTTGTGGGTAGTGGTGTAGCGCTCTGGGTGTGGTGTGGGCTGTAGTGTAGTGCTGTGGGAGTTGTTTGGGCATTAGTGTAGCGCTGTGGGAGTGTTGTGGGTAGTGCTGTAGCGCTCTGGGAGTGGTGTGGGCTGTGGTGTAACGCTGTGGGAGTGGTGTGGGCAGTGGTGTATCGCTGTGGGAGTGGTGTGGGCAGTGGTGTAGCGCTGTGGGAGTGGTGTGGGCAAGATGTAGTGCTGCGGGAGTGGTGTGGACAGTGGTTTAGTGGTGTGGGTGTGGTGTGGGCAGTGCTGTAGTGCTGTGGGAGAGTTGTGTGGGCAGTGGTGTGGGCAGTGGTGTAGCGCTGTGTGAGTGGTCGGGGTTGTTGGTGTAGTGCTGTGGGAGTGGTGTGGGCATTGGGTTACTCTGCGGGAGTGGTGTGGGCAGTGGTATAGTGCTCTGGGAGTGGTGTGGGCAGTGGTGCACTGCTGTGTGAGTTGTGTGGGCATTAGTGTAGCGCAGTGGGAGTTGTGTGGGAAGTGGTTTGGGCAGTCGTGTAGCCCTGTGGGAGTGGTGTGGGTTGAGACGTAGTGCTGTGGGAGTGGTGTGGGAATTGGGTTAACGCTGCGGAGTGGTGTGGGCATTAGTGTAGCCCTGTGGGAGGGCTGTGCGTTGTGGTGTAGCGCAGTGGGAGTGGTTTAGGCAGTGGTGTAGTGCTGCGGGTGTTGTGTGGGCAGTGGTGTAGCGCTGTGGGAGTGGTGTAGCGCTGTGGGAGTGGTGTGGGCAGTGGTGTATCGCTGTGGGAGTGGTGTGGGCAGTGGTGTAGCGCTGTGGCAGTGGAGTGGGCAGTGGTGTAGCGCTGTGGGAGAGGTGTGGGCAGTGTTGTAGTGCTGTGGGAGTGGTGTGGGCAGTGATGTAGCGCTTTGGCAGTGGTGTGTGAAGTGGTGTAGCGCTGTGGGATTGGTTTGGGCAGTGGTGTAGTGCTGTGGGTGTGGTGTGGCCATTGGTGTATCGCTGTGGGAGTGGTGTGGGCAGTGGTGTATCGCTGTGGGAGTGGTGTGGGCAGTTGTGTAGTGCTGTGGGAGTGGTGCTGGCAGTGGTGTAGAGCTGCGGGAGTGGTGTGGGCAGTGGTGTAGCGCTGTGGGTGTGGTGTGGGCAGTGGTGTAGCGCTGTGGGAGTTGTGTGGGCAGTGGTGTGGCGCTGCGGACGTGGTGTGGTCAGTGGTTTAGTGTTGTGGGCATTAGTGTTGCGCTGCGGTAGTGGTGTGGGCAGTGGTTTTGTGCTGTGGGAGTGGTGTGGGCAGTGGTGTAGCGCTGTGGGAGTGGTGTGCGCAGTGGTGTAGCGCTTTGGGAGTGGTGTGGACAGTGGTGTAGCGCTGTGGGAGTGGTGTGGGCTGTGGTGTGGAGCTGTGGGAGGGGTGGTTTGAGCGATGTAGCGCTGTGCGATCGGTTTGGGCAGTGGTGTAGTGCTGTGGGAGTGGTGTGGGCAGCGGTGTAGCGCTTTGGGTGTGGTGTGAGTTGTGGCATTGTGCTGTGGGAGTGGTGTGGGAATTGGGTTAACGCAGCGGGAGTGGTGTGGGCATAGGTGTAGCGCTGTGGGAGCGGTGTGGGCTGTGGTGTAGCGCTGTGGGAGTGGTGTAGCGCTGTGGGAGTGGTGTGGGCAGTGGTGTATCGCTGTGGGAGTGGTGTGGGCAGTGGTGTAGCGCTGTGGGAGTGGTGCGGGCTGTGGGGTGGAGCTGTGGGAGTGGTGTGGGCAGTGGTGTAGCGCTGTGGCAGTGGAGTGGGCAGTGGTGTAGCGCTGTGGGAGAGGTGTGGGCAGTGTTGTAGTGCTGTGGGAGTGGTGTGGGCAGTGATGTAGCGCTTTGGCAGTGGTGTGTGAAGTGGTGTAGCGCTGTGGGATTGGTTTGGGCAGTGGTGTAGTGCTGTGGGTGTGGTGTGGCCATTGGTGTATCGCTGTGGGAGTGGTGTGGGCAGTGGTGTAGCGCTGTGGGAGTGGTGTGGGCAGTTGTGTAGTGCTGTGGGAGTGGTGCTGGCAGTGGTGTAGAGCTGCGGGAGTGGTGTGGGCAGTGGTGTAGTGTTGCGGGAGTGGTGTGGGCAGTGGTGTAGCGCTGTGGGTGTGGTGTGGGCAGTGGTGTAGCGCTTTGGGAGTGGTGTGGACAGTGGTGTAGCGCTGTGGGAGTGGTGTGGGCTGTGGTGTGGAGCTGTGGGAGGGGTGGTTTGAGCGATGTAGCGCTGTGCGATCGGTTTGGGCAGTGGTGTAGTGCTGTGGGAGTGGTGTGGGCAGCGGTGTAGCGCTTTGGGAGTGGTGTGGGCAGTGGTGTTCCGCTGTGGGAGTGGTGTGGGCAGAGGTGTAGCGCAGTGGATGTTGTGTGGGCAATGGTGTAGTTCTGTGGGAGTGGTTTTGGCTGTGGTGTAGTGCTTTGGGAGTGGTGTGGGTAGTGGTGTAGCGCTGTGGGAGTGGTGTGGTCAGTGGTGTAGTACTGTGGGAGTGCTGTGGGCAGTGGTGTAGTGCTGTGGAAGTGGTGTGGGCAGTGGTGTAGAGCTGTGGGAGTGGTGTGGGCAGTGGTGTAGTACTGTGGGAGTGGTGCGGGCAGTGGTGTAGTGCTGTGGAAGTGGTGTGGGCAGTGGTGTAGAGCTGTGGGAGTGGTGTGGGCAGTGGTGTAGTACTGTGGGAGTGGTGCGGGCAGTGGTGTAGCGCTGTGGGAGTGGAGTAGGCAGTGGTGTAGCGCTCTGGGAGTGGTGTGGGCAGTGGTGTAGTGCTGTGGGAGTTGAGTGGGCAGTGTTGTAGCACTGTGGGAGTGGTGTGGGCAGTGGTGTAGCGCTGTGGGAGTGGTGTGGGCAGTGGTGTAGTGCTGTGGGAGTGTTGTGGGTAGTGGTGTAGCGCGGTGGGAGTGGTGTGGGCAGTGGTGTAGCGCTTTGGGTGTGGTGTGCGCTGTGGTGTAGTACTGGTGGAGTGGATTGGGCAGTGGTGTAGCGCTGTTAGTGTGGTGTGCGCTGTGGTGTAGTACTGTGGGAGTGGTGTGGGCACTGGTGTAGTACTGTGGGAGTGTTGCAGGCAGTGGTGTAGTGCTGTGGGAGTTGAGTGGGCAGTGGTGTAGCGCTGTGGGATTGTTGTGGGTAGTGGTGTAGCGCTCTGGGTGTGGTGTGGGCTGTAGTGTAGTGCTGTGGGAGTTGTTTGGGCATTAGTGTAGCGCTGTGGGAGTGTTGTGGGTAGTGCTGTAGCGCTCTGGGAGTGGTGTGGGCTGTGGTGCATTGCTGTGGGAGTGGTGTAGGCAGTGGTGTAGAGCTGTGGGAGTGGTGTGGGTTGTTGTGTAGCGCTGCGGGAGTGGTTTGGGCAGTGTAGCGCAGTGGGAGTGGTGTGGTCAGTGGTGTAGCTTTGTGGGAGTGGTGTGGGAAGTGTTGAAGCACTGTGGGAGTGGTGTTTGTAGTGGCGTAGTGCAGTGGAAGTGGTGAGGGTAGTTGACTAGCGCTTTGGGAGTGTTGTGGGTTGTGGTGTAGCGCTGTGGGAGTGGTGTTGGTAGTGGTGTAGTGCTGTGGGAGTGGTGGGGGGAGTGGTGTAGCGCTGTGGGAGTTGTGTGGGCTGTGGTGTAGTGCTGTGGGACTGGTGTGGGCAGTGGTGTACAGCTGTGTGAGTGGTGTGGGCAGTGGTGTTCCGCTGTGGGAGTGGTGTGGGCAGAGGTGTAGCGCAGTGGATGTTGTGTGGGCAATGGTGTAGTTCTGTGGGCGTGGTTTTGGCTGTGGTGTAGTGCTTTGGGAGTGGTGTGGGTAGTGGTGTAGCGCTGTGGGAGTGGTGTGGTCAGTGGTGTAGTACTGTGGGAGTGCTGTGGGCAGTGGTGTAGTGCTGTGGAAGTGGTGTGGGCAGTGGTGTAGAGCTGTGGGAGTGGTGTGGGCAGTGGTGTAGTACTGTGGGAGTGGTGCGGGCAGTGGTGTAGTGCTGTGGAAGTGGTGTGGGCAGTGGTGTAGAGCTGTGGGAGTGGTGTGGGCAGTGGTGTAGTACTGTGGGAGTGGTGCGGGCAGTGGTGTAGCGCTGTGGGAGTGGAGTAGGCAGTGGTGTAGCGCTCTGGGAGTGGTGTGGGCAGTGGTGTAGTGCTGTGGGAGTTGAGTGGGCAGTGTTGTAGCACTGTGGGTGTGGTGTGGGCAGTGGTGTAGCGCTTTGGGTGTGGTGTGCGCTGTGGTGTAGTACTGGTGGAGTGGATTGGGCAGTGGTGTAGCGCTGTTAGTGTGGTGTGCGCTGTGGTGTAGTACTGTGGGAGTGGTGTGGGCACTGGTGTAGTACTGTGGGAGTGTTGCAGGCAGTGGTGTAGTGCTGTGGGAGTTGAGTGGGCAGTGGTGTAGCGCTGTGGGATTGTTGTGGGTAGTGGTGTAGCGCTCTGGGTGTGGTGTGGGCTGTAGTGTAGTGCTGTGGGAGTTGTTTGGGCATTAGTGTAGCGCTGTGGGAGTGTTGTGGGTAGTGCTGTAGCGCTCTGGGAGTGGTGTGGGCTGTGGTGTAGCGCTGAGGGAGTGGTGTGGGCAGTGGTGTAGCGCTGTGGGAGTGGTGTGGGTAGTGGTGTAGCGCTCTGGGAGTGGTGTGGGCAGTGGTGTAACGCTGTGGGAGTGGTGTGGGCAGTGGTGTATCGCTGTGGGAGTGGTGTGGGCAGTGGTGTAGCGCTGTGGGAGTGGTGTGGGCAAGATGTAGTGCTGCGGGAGTGGTGTGGACAGTGGTTTAGTGGTGTGGGTGTGGTGTGGGCAGTGCTGTAGTGCTGTGGGAGAGTTGTGTGGGCAGTGGTGTGGGCAGTGGTGTAGCGCTGTGTGAGTGGTCGGGGTTGTTGGTGTAGTGCTGTGGGAGTGGTGTGGGCATTGGGTTACTCTGCGGGAGTGGTGTGGGCAGTGGTATAGTGCTCTGGGAGTGGTGTGGGCAGTGGTGCACTGCTGTGTGAGTTGTGTGGGCATTAGTGTAGCGCAGTGGGAGTTGTGTGGGAAGTGGTTTGGGCAGTCGTGTAGCCCTGTGGGAGTGGTGTGGGTTGAGACGTAGTGCTGTGGGAGTGGTGTGGGAATTGGGTTAACGCTGCGGAGTGGTGTGGGCATTAGTGTAGCCCTGTGGGAGGGCTGTGCGTTGTGGTGTAGCGCAGTGGGAGTGGTTTAGGCAGTGGTGTAGTGCTGCGGGTGTTGTGTGGGCAGTGGTGTAGCGCTGTGGGAGTGGTGTAGCGCTGTGGGAGTGGTGTGGGCAGTGGTGTATCGCTGTGGGAGTGGTGTGGGCAGTGGTGTAGCGCTGTGGGAGTGGTGCGGGCTGTGGGGTGGAGCTGTGGGAGTGGTGTGGGCAGTGGTGTAGCGCTGTGGCAGTGGAGTGGGCAGTGGTGTAGCGCTGTGGGAGAGGTGTGGGCAGTGTTGTAGTGCTGTGGGAGTGGTGTGGGCAGTGATGTAGCGCTTTGGCAGTGGTGTGTGAAGTGGTGTAGCGCTGTGGGATTGGTTTGGGCAGTGGTGTAGTGCTGTGGGTGTGGTGTGGCCATTGGTGTATCGCTGTGGGAGTGGTGTGGGCAGTGGTGTATCGCTGTGGGAGTGGTGTGGGCAGTTGTGTAGTGCTGTGGGAGTGGTGCTGGCAGTGGTGTAGAGCTGCGGGAGTGGTGTGGGCAGTGGTGTAGCGCTGTGGGTGTGGTGTGGGCAGTGGTGTAGCGCTGTGGGAGTTGTGTGGGCAGTGGTGTGGCGCTGCGGACGTGGTGTGGTCAGTGGTTTAGTGTTGTGGGCATTAGTGTTGCGCTGCGGTAGTGGTGTGGGCAGTGGTTTTGTGCTGTGGGAGTGGTGTGGGCAGTGGTGTAGCGCTGTGGGAGTGGTGTGCGCAGTGGTGTAGCGCTTTGGGAGTGGTGTGGACAGTGGTGTAGCGCTGTGGGAGTGGTGTGGGCTGTGGTGTGGAGCTGTGGGAGGGGTGGTTTGAGCGATGTAGCGCTGTGCGATCGGTTTGGGCAGTGGTGTAGTGCTGTGGGAGTGGTGTGGGCAGCGGTGTAGCGCTTTGGGTGTGGTGTGAGTTGTGGCATTGTGCTGTGGGAGTGGTGTGGGAATTGGGTTAACGCAGCGGGAGTGGTGTGGGCATAGGTGTAGCGCTGTGGGAGCGGTGTGGGCTGTGGTGTAGCGCTGTGGGAGTGGTGTAGCGCTGTGGGAGTGGTGTGGGCAGTGGTGTATCGCTGTGGGAGTGGTGTGGGCAGTGGTGTAGCGCTGTGGGAGTGGTGCGGGCTGTGGGGTGGAGCTGTGGGAGTGGTGTGGGCAGTGGTGTAGCGCTGTGGCAGTGGAGTGGGCAGTGGTGTAGCGCTGTGGGAGAGGTGTGGGCAGTGTTGTAGTGCTGTGGGAGTGGTGTGGGCAGTGATGTAGCGCTTTGGCAGTGGTGTGTGAAGTGGTGTAGCGCTGTGGGATTGGTTTGGGCAGTGGTGTAGTGCTGTGGGTGTGGTGTGGCCATTGGTGTATCGCTGTGGGAGTGGTGTGGGCAGTGGTGTAGCGCTGTGGGAGTGGTGTGGGCAGTTGTGTAGTGCTGTGGGAGTGGTGCTGGCAGTGGTGTAGAGCTGCGGGAGTGGTGTGGGCAGTGGTGTAGTGTTGCGGGAGTGGTGTGGGCAGTGGTGTAGCGCTGTGAGTGTGGTGTGGGCAGTGGTGTAGCGCTGTGGGAGTTGTGTGGGCAGTGGTGTGGCGCTGCGGACGTGGTGTGGTCAGTGGTTTAGTGTTGTGGGCATTAGTGTTGCGCTGCGGTAGTGGTGTGGGCAGTGGTTTTGTGTTGTGGGAGTGGTGTGGGCAGTGGTGTAGCGCTGTGGGAGTGGTGTGCGCAGTGGTGTAGCGCTTTGGGAGTGGTGTGGACAGTGGTGTAGCGCTGTGGGAGTGGTGTGGGCTGTGGTGTGGAGCTGTGGGAGGGGTGGTTTGAGCGATGTAGCGCTGTGCGATCGGTTTGGGCAGTGGTGTAGTGCTGTGGGAGTGGTGTGGGCAGCGGTTTAGCGCTTTGGGTGTGGTGTGAGTTGTGGCATTGTGCTGTGGGAGTGGTGTGGGAATTGGGTTAACGCTGCGGGAGTGGTGTGGGCATAGGTGTAGCGCTGTGGGAGCGGTGTGGGCTGTGGTGTAGCGCTGTGGGAGTGGTGTTTGCTGTGTTGTGGAGCTGTGGGAGGGGTGTGTGAAGTGGTGTAGCGCTGTGGGATTGGTTTGGGCAGTGGTGTAGTGCTGTGGGAGTGGTGTGGGCAGTTGTGTAGTGCTGTGGTAGTGGTTTTGGCAGTGGTGTAGAGCTGTTGGAGTGGTGTGGGCAGTGTTGTAGTGCTGTGGGAGTGGTGCTGGCAGTGGTGTAGAGCTGCGGGAGTGGTGTGGGCAGTGGTGTAGTGTTGCGGGAGTGGTCTGGGCAGTGGTGTAGCGCTGTGGGTGTGGTGTGGGCAGTGGTGTAGCGCTGTGGCAGTGGAGTGGGCAGTGGTGTAGCGCTGTGGGAGAGGTGTGGGCAGTGTTGTAGTGCTGTGGGAGTGGTGTGGGCAGTGATGTAGCGCTTTGGCAGTGGTGTGTGAAGTGGTGTAGCGCTGTGGGATTGGTTTGGGCAGTGGTGTAGTGCTGTGGGTGTGGTGTGGCCATTGGTGTATCGCTGTGGGAGTGGTGTGGGCAGTGGTGTATCGCTGTGGGAGTGGTGTGGGCAGTTGTGTAGTGCTGTGGGAGTGGTGCTGGCAGTGGTGTAGAGCTGCGGGAGTGGTGTGGGCAGTGGTGTAGCGCTGTGGGTGTGGTGTGGGCAGTGGTGTAGCGCTGTGGGAGTTGTGTGGGCAGTGGTGTGGCGCTGCGGACGTGGTGTGGTCAGTGGTTTAGTGTTGTGGGCATTAGTGTTGCGCTGCGGTAGTGGTGTGGGCAGTGGTTTTGTGCTGTGGGAGTGGTGTGGGCAGTGGTGTAGCGCTGTGGGAGTGGTGTGCGCAGTGGTGTAGCGCTTTGGGAGTGGTGTGGACAGTGGTGTAGCGCTGTGGGAGTGGTGTGGGCTGTGGTGTGGAGCTGTGGGAGGGGTGGTTTGAGCGATGTAGCGCTGTGCGATCGGTTTGGGCAGTGGTGTAGTGCTGTGGGAGTGGTGTGGGCAGCGGTGTAGCGCTTTGGGTGTGGTGTGAGTTGTGGCATTGTGCTGTGGGAGTGGTGTGGGAATTGGGTTAACGCAGCGGGAGTGGTGTGGGCATAGGTGTAGCGCTGTGGGAGCGGTGTGGGCTGTGGTGTAGCGCTGTGGGAGTGGTGTAGCGCTGTGGGAGTGGTGTGGGCAGTGGTGTATCGCTGTGGGAGTGGTGTGGGCAGTGGTGTAGCGCTGTGGGAGTGGTGCGGGCTGTGGGGTGGAGCTGTGGGAGTGGTGTGGGCAGTGGTGTAGCGCTGTGGCAGTGGAGTGGGCAGTGGTGTAGCGCTGTGGGAGAGGTGTGGGCAGTGTTGTAGTGCTGTGGGAGTGGTGTGGGCAGTGATGTAGCGCTTTGGCAGTGGTGTGTGAAGTGGTGTAGCGCTGTGGGATTGGTTTGGGCAGTGGTGTAGTGCTGTGGGTGTGGTGTGGCCATTGGTGTATCGCTGTGGGAGTGGTGTGGGCAGTGGTGTAGCGCTGTGGGAGTGGTGTGGGCAGTTGTGTAGTGCTGTGGGAGTGGTGCTGGCAGTGGTGTAGAGCTGCGGGAGTGGTGTGGGCAGTGGTGTAGTGTTGCGGGAGTGGTGTGGGCAGTGGTGTAGCGCTGTGAGTGTGGTGTGGGCAGTGGTGTAGCGCTGTGGGAGTTGTGTGGGCAGTGGTGTGGCGCTGCGGACGTGGTGTGGTCAGTGGTTTAGTGTTGTGGGCATTAGTGTTGCGCTGCGGTAGTGGTGTGGGCAGTGGTTTTGTGTTGTGGGAGTGGTGTGGGCAGTGGTGTAGCGCTGTGGGAGTGGTGTGCGCAGTGGTGTAGCGCTTTGGGAGTGGTGTGGACAGTGGTGTAGCGCTGTGGGAGTGGTGTGGGCTGTGGTGTGGAGCTGTGGGAGGGGTGGTTTGAGCGATGTAGCGCTGTGCGATCGGTTTGGGCAGTGGTGTAGTGCTGTGGGAGTGGTGTGGGCAGCGGTTTAGCGCTTTGGGTGTGGTGTGAGTTGTGGCATTGTGCTGTGGGAGTGGTGTGGGAATTGGGTTAACGCTGCGGGAGTGGTGTGGGCATAGGTGTAGCGCTGTGGGAGCGGTGTGGGCTGTGGTGTAGCGCTGTGGGAGTGGTGTTTGCTGTGTTGTGGAGCTGTGGGAGGGGTGTGTGAAGTGGTGTAGCGCTGTGGGATTGGTTTGGGCAGTGGTGTAGTGCTGTGGGAGTGGTGTGGGCAGTTGTGTAGTGCTGTGGTAGTGGTTTTGGCAGTGGTGTAGAGCTGTTGGAGTGGTGTGGGCAGTGTTGTAGTGCTGTGGGAGTGGTGCTGGCAGTGGTGTAGAGCTGCGGGAGTGGTGTGGGCAGTGGTGTAGTGTTGCGGGAGTGGTCTGGGCAGTGGTGTAGCGCTGTGGGTGTGGTGTGGGCAGTGGTGTAGCGCTGTGGGAGTTGTGTGGGCAGTCGTGTAGCGCCTTTGGATTGGATTTGGCAGTGGTGTAGTGCTGTGGCAGTGGTGTGGGCAGTGGTGTAGCGCTGTGGGAGTGGTGTGGGCAGTGGTGTATCGCTGTGGGAGTGGTGTGGGCAGTTCTGTAGTGCTGCGGTAGTGGTGTTGGCAGTGGTGTAGAGCTGCGGGAGTGGTATGGGCAGTGGTGTAGTGTTGCGGGAGTGGTGTGGGCAGTGGTGTAGCGCTGTGGGTGTGGTGTGGGCAGAGGTGTAGCGCTGTGGGACTGGTGTGGGCAGTGGTGTGTCGCTGCGGAGGTGGTGTGGTCAGTGGTTTAGTGGTGTGGGCATTAGTGTAGCGCTGTGGAAGTTGTGAGGGCAGTGGTGTAGTGCTGCGGTAGTGGTGTGGGCAGTGGTTTTGTGCTGTGGGAGTGGTGTGGGCAGTGGTGTAGCACTGTGGGAGTGGTGTGGGCAGTGATGTAGCACTGTGGGAGTGGTGTGGGCAGTGGTGTAGCGCTGTGGGAGCGGTGTGAGCTGTGTGGTGGAGCTGTGGGAGGGGTGTGGGCCGTGGTGTAGCGCTGTGTTAGTGCTGTGGGCTGTGGTGTGGAGCTGTGGGAGTGATGTGGGAAGTGGTGTAACGCTGTGGGATTGGTTTGGGCTGTGGTGTAGTGCTGGGGGAGTGGTGTGGGCAGTGGTGTAGCGCTCTGGCAGTAGGTTAGGCAGTGGTGTCGAGCTGTGGGTGCGGTGTGGGTAGTGTTGTAGCGCTGTGGATGTGTTGTGGGCTGTGGTGTAGTACTGTGGGAGAGGTATGGGCAGTGGTGTAGTACTGTGGGAGTGTTGCGGGCAGTGGTGTAGCTCTGTGGGAGTGGAGTGGGCAGTGGTGTAGCGCTCTGGGAGTGGTGTGGGCAGTGGTGTAGTGCTGTGGGAGTAGAGTGGGCAGTGCTGTAGTACTGTGGGAGTGGTGTGGGCAGTGGTGTAGCTCTGTGGGAGTGGTCTGGGCAGTGGTGTAGTGCTGTGGGAGTGGTGTGGCTAGTGGTGTTGCGCGGTGGGAGTGGTGTGGGCAGTGGTGTAGTGCTGTGGGAGTGGTGTGGGCAGTCGTGTAGCGCTGTGGGTGTGGTGTGGGCAGTGGTGTAGCGCTTTGGGTGTGGTGTGCGCTGTGGTGTAGTACTGTGGGAGTGGAGTGGGCAGTGGTGTAGCTCTGTGGGTGTGGTGTGCGCTGTGTTGTAGTGCTGTGGGAGTTGAGTGGGCAGTGGTGTAGCGCTGTGGGAGTGGTGTCGGTAGTGGTGTGGGCAGTGGTTTTGTGCTGTGGGAGTGGTGTGGGCAGTGGTGTAGCGCTGTGGGAGTGGTGTGGGCAGTGGTGTAGCGCTGTGGGAGCGGTGTGAGCTGTGGGGTGGAGCTGTGGGAGGGGTGTGGGCCGTGGTGTAGCGCTGTGGGATTGGTTTGGGCTGTGGTGTAGTGCTGGGGGAGTGGTGTGGGCAGTGGTGTAGCGCTCTGGCAGTAGGTTAGGCAGTGGTGTCGAGCTGTGGGTGCGGTGTGGGTAGTGTTGTAGCGCTGCGGATGTGTTGTGGGCTGTGGTGTAGTACTGTGGGAGAGGTATGGGCAGTGGTGTAGTACTGTGGGAGTGTTGCGGGCAGTGGTGTAGCTCTGTGGGAGTGGAGTGGGCAGTGGTGTAGCGCTCTGGGAGTGGTGTGGGCAGTGGTGTAGTGCTGTGGGAGTAGAGTGGGCAGTGTTGTAGTACTGTGGGAGTGGTGTGGGCAGTGGTATAGCTCTGTGGGAGTGGTCTGGGCAGTGGTGTAGTGCTGTGGGAGTGGTGTGGGCAGTGGTGTAGTGCTCTGGGAGTTGAGTGGGCAGTGGTGTAGCGCTGTGTGAGTGGTGTCGGTAGTGGTGTAGCGCTGTGGGAGTGGTGTGGGCCGTGGTGTAGCGCTGTGGGAGTGGTGTGGGCAAGGTGTACTGCTGCTGGAGTGGTGTGGGCAGTGGTTTAGAGCTGTCGGTGTGGTGTGGACAGTGGTGTAGCTCTGTGGGAGTGGTGTGGGCATTGGTGTGGGCAGTGGTGTAGCGCTGTGGGGGTGTTGTGTGTTGTGGTGTAGTGCTGTGGGAGTTGGTGTGGGCATTGGGTTACGCGGCGGGAGTGGTGTGTGCAGTGGTGTAGTGCTGTGGGAGTGGTGTGGGCTGTGGTGCACTGCTGTGTGAGCGGTGTGGGCATTAGTGTAGCACAGTGGGAGTTGTGTGGGCAGTGGTGTGGTCAGTAGTGTAGCGCTGTGGGAGTGGTGTTGGTTGTGGAGTAGTGCTGTGGGAGTGGTGTGGGAATTGGATTAACGCTGCGGGAGTGGTGTGGGCATTGGTGTAGCGCTGTGGGTGTGGCGTGGGCAGTGGTGTAGCGCTGAGGGAGTGGTGTGGGCAGTGGTGTAGCGCTGCGGGTGTGGTGTGGGCAGTGGTGTAGTGCTGTGGGAGTGGTGTGGGCAGTGGTGTAGCGCTGTGGGAGAGGTGTGGGTTGTGTTGTAGCGCAGTGGGAGTGGCGTAGGCAGTGGTATAGTGCTGCGGGAGTGGTGTGGGCAGTGGTTTTGTGCTGTGGGAGTGGTGTGGGCAGTGGTGTAGCGCTGTGGGAGTGGTGTGCGAAGTGGTGTAGCGCTGTGGGAGTGGCGTGGGCAGTGGTGTAGCGCTGTGGGAGTGGTGTGGGCAGTGGTGTAGCGCGGTAGGAGCGATGTGGGCTGTGGTGTGGAGCTTTGGGAGGGTTGTGGGCAGTGTTGTAGCGCTGTGGGTGTGGTGTGGGCAGTGGTGTAGTACTGTGGTAGTCGTGTGGTCAGTGGTGTAGCGCTGTGGAAGTGGTGTGGGCAGTGGTGTAGTGCTGTGGGAGTGGTGTGGGTAGTGGTGTAGCGCTGTGGGAGTGGTGAGGGCATTTGGAGTGCTGTGGGAGTGGTGTGGGCAGTGGTGTAGCGCTGTGGGTGTGGTGTGGGCAGTGGTGTAGCGCTCTGGGTGTGGTGAGCGCTGTGGTGTAGTACTGTGGGAGTGGAGTGGGCAGTGGTGTAGCGCTGTGGGTGTGGTGTGCGTTGTGGTGTAGTACTGTGGGAGTGGTGTGGGCAGTGGTGTAGCGCTCTGGGTGTGGTGAGCGCTATGGTGTAGAACTGTGGGAGTGGAGTGGGCAGTGGTGTAGCGCTGTGGGCGTGGTGTGCGTTGTGGTGTAGTACTGTGGGAGTGGTGCGGGCAGTGGTGTAGTGCTGTGGGAGTGGTGTGGGCAGTGGTGTAGTACTGTGGGAGTGGTGCGGGCAGTGGTGTAGTGCTGTGGGAGTGGTGTGGGCAGTGGTGTAGTGCTGTGGGAGATTAGTGGGGAGAGGGGTAGCGGTCTGGATGTGGTGTGGGCAGTTGTGTAGTGCTGTTGGAGTTTGTTGGCAGTGTTGTAGAGCTCTGGGAGTCGTGTGGTCAGTGGTGTAGTGCTTTGGGAGTGGTGCTGGCAGTGGTGTAGAGCTGCGGGAATGGTGTGGGCAGTGTTGTAGTGCTGCGGGAGTGGTGTTGGCAGTGGTGTAGTGCTGTATGTGTGGTGTGGGCAGTGGTGTAGCGCTGTGCGAGTGGTGTGGGCAGTGGTGTGGCGCTGCGGAGGTGGTGTGGTCACTGGTTTAGTGGTGTGGTCATTAGTGTAGCGCTGTGGGAGTGGTGTGGGCAGTGGTGTAGTGCTGCGGGAGTGATGTGGGCAGTTGTTTGGTGTTGTGGGAGTGGTGTGGGCAGTGGTGTAGCGCAGTGGGAGTGGTGTGCGCAGTGGTGTAGCGCTGTGGGAGTGGTTTGGGCAGTGGTGTAGCGCTGTGGGAGTGGTTTGGGCAGTGGTGTGGCGCTGTGGGAGCGTTGTGGGCTGTGGTGTGGAGCTGTGGGAGGGGTGTGGGCAGTGGTGTACCGCTGTGGGAGTGGTGTGTGCTGTGGTGTGGAGCTGTGGGAGTGGTGTGGGAAGTGGTGTAGCTCTCTGGGATTGGTGTGGGCAGTGGTGTAGCGCTTCGGGAATGTTGTGTGCAGTGGTGTAGGGCTGTGGGTGTGGTGTGGGTAGTGTTGTAGCGCTGTGGGAGTGGTGTGGGTTGAGATGTAGTGCTGTGGGAGTGGTGTGGCCATTGGTGTAGCGCTATGGGAGTGGTGTGGGCAGTGGTGTATCTCTGTTGGAGTGTTGTGGGCAGTTGTGTAGTGCTGTGGGAGTGATGTTGGCAGTGGTGTAGAGCTGTCGGAGTGGTGTGGGCAGTAGTTTAGTGCTGCGGGAGTGGTGTGGGCAGTGGTGTAGCGCTGTGGGTGTGGTGTGGGCAGTGGTTTAGTGCTGTGGGAGTGGGGTGGGCAGTTGTGTAGGCATTGGTGTAGCGCTGTGGGAGTGGTGTGGGTAGTGGGTTAACGCTGCTGGAGTGGTGTGCGCAGTGGTTTTGTGCTGTGGGAGTGGTGTGGGCATGGGTTAACGCTGCTGGAGTGGTGTGGGCAGTGGTGTAGCGCTGTGAAAGTGGTGTGGGCAGTGGTGTAGCGCTGTGAGATTGATGTAGGCAGTGGTGTAGTGCTGTGGAATTGGTGTGGGCAGTGGTGTAGCGCTGTGGGAGTGGTGTTGGTTGTGGAGTAGTGCTGTGGGAGTGGTGTGGGAATTGGATTAACGCTGCGGGAGTGGTGTGGGCATTGGTGTAGCGCTGTGGGTGTGGCGTGGGCAGTGGTGTAGCGCTGAGGGAGTGGTGTGGGCAGTGGTGTAGCGCTGCGGGTGTGGTGTGGGCAGTGGTGTAGTGCTGTGGGAGTGGTGTGGGCAGTGGTGTAGCGCTGTGGGAGAGGTGTGGGTTGTGTTGTAGCGCAGTGGGAGTGGCGTAGGCAGTGGTATAGTGCTGCGGGAGTGGTGTGGGCAGTGGTTTTGTGCTGTGGGAGTGGTGTGGGCAGTGGTGTAGCGCTGTGGGAGTGGTGTGCGAAGTGGTGTAGCGCTGTGGGAGTGGCGTGGGCAGTGGTGTAGCGCTGTGGGAGTGGTGTGGGCAGTGGTGTAGCGCGGTGGGAGCGATGTGGGCTGTGGTGTGGAGCTTTGGGAGGGTTGTGGGCAGTGTTGTAGCGCTGTGGGTGTGGTGTGGGCAGTGGTGTAGTACTGTGGTAGTCGTGTGGTCAGTGGTGTAGCGCTGTGGAAGTGGTGTGGGCAGTGGTGTAGTGCTGTGGTAGTCGTGTGGTCAGTGGTGTAGCGCTGTGGAAGTGGTGAGGGCATTTGGAGTGCTGTGGGAGTGGTGTGGGCAGTGGTGTAGCGCTGTGGGTGTGGTGTGGGCAGTGGTGTAGCGCTCTGGGTGTGGTGAGCGCTGTGATGTAGTACTGTGGGAGTGGAGTGGGCAGTGGTGTAGCGCTGTGGGTGTGGTGTGCGTTGTGGTGTAGTACTGTGGGAGTGGTGTGGGCAGTGGTGTAGCGCTCTGGGTGTGGTGAGCGCTGTGGTGTAGTACTGTGGGAGTGGAGTGGGCAGTGGTGTAGCGCTGTGGGCGTGGTGTGCGTTGTGGTGTAGTACTGTGGGAGTGGTGCGGGCAGTGGTGTAGTGCTGTGGGAGTGGTGTGGGCAGTGGTGTAGTACTGTGGGAGTGGTGCGGGCAGTGGTGTAGTGCTGTGGGAGTGGTGTGGGCAGTGGTGTAGTGCTGTGGGAGATTAGTGGGGAGAGGGTTAGCGGTCTGGATGTGGTGTGGGCAGTTGTGTAGTGCTGTTGGAGTTTGTTGGCAGTGTTGTAGAGCTCTGGGAGTCGTGTGGTCAGTGGTGTAGTGCTGTGGGAGTGGTGCTGGCAGTGGTGTAGAGCTGCGGGAATGGTGTGGGCAGTGTTGTAGTGCTGCGGGAGTGGTGTTGGCAGTGGTGTAGTGCTGTATGTGTGGTGTGGGCAGTGGTGTAGCGCTGTGCGAGTGGTGTGGGCAGTGGTGTGGCGCTGCGGAGGTGGTGTGGTCACTGGTTTAGTGGTGTGGTCATTAGTGTAGCGCTGTGGGAGTGGTGTGGGCAGTGGTGTAGTGCTGCGGGAGTGATGTGGGCAGTTGTTTGGTGCTGTGGGAGTGGTGTGGGCAGTGGTGTAGCGCAGTGGGAGTGGTGTGCGCAGTGGTGTAGCGCTGTGGGAGTGGTTTGGGCAGTGGTGTAGCGCTGTGGGAGTGGTTTGGGCAGTGGTGTGGCGCTGTGGGAGCGTTGTGAGCTGTGGTGTGGAGCTGTGGGAGGGGTGTGGGCAGTGGTGTACCGCTGTGGGAGTGGTGTGGGCTGTGGTGTGGAGCTGTGGGAGTGGTGTGGGAAGTGGTGTAGCTCTCTGGGATTGGTGTGGGCAGTGGTGTAGCGCTTCGGGAATGTTGTGTGCAGTGGTGTAGGGCTGTGGGTGTGGTGTGGGTAGTGTTGTAGCGCTGTGGGAGTGGTGTGGGTTGAGATGTAGTGCTGTGGGAGTGGTGTGGCCATTGGTGTAGCGCTATGGGAGTGGTGTGGGCAGTGGTGTATCTCTGTTGGAGTGTTGTGGGCAGTTGTGTAGTGCTGTGGGAGTGATGTTGGCAGTGGTGTAGAGCTGTCGGAGTGGTGTGGGCAGTAGTTTAGTGCTGCGGGAGTGGTGTGGGCAGTGGTGTAGCGCTGTGGGTGTGGTGTGGGCAGTGGTTTAGTGGTGTGGGAGTGGGGTGGGCAGTTGTGTAGGCAGTGGTGTAGCGCTGTGGGAGTGGTGTGGGTAGTGGGTTAACGCTGCTGGAGTGGTGTGCGCAGTGGTTTTGTGCTGTGGGAGTGGTGTGGGCATGGGTTAACGCTGCTGGAGTGGTGTGGGCAGTGGTGTAGCGCTGTGAAAGTGGTGTGGGCAGTGGTGTAGCGCTGTGAGATTGATGTAGGCAGTGGTGTAGTGCTGTGGGATTGGTCTGGGCAGTGGTGTAGCGCTGTGAAAGTGGTGTGGGCAGTGGTGTAGCGCTGTGGGAGTGATGTGGGCAGAGGTGTAGTGCTGTGGGAGTGGTGTGGGCAGTGGTGTAGCGCTGTGGGTGTGGTGTTGGCAGTGGTGTAGCGCTATGGGAGTGGTGTGGGCAGTGGTGTTGCGCTGATGTAATGGTGTGAGCAGTACTGTAGTGCTGTGGGAGAGGTGTGGGAAGTGGTGTAGCGTTGTTGGAGTGGTGTGGGTTGTGGTGTAGTGCTGTGGTAGTGGTCTGGGCAGTGATGTAGAGCTGTTGGATTGGTTTGAGCAGTGGTGTAGTGCTGTGGGAGTGGTATAGGCAGTGGTGTGGCGCTGTGATGGTGGCGTGGGCAGTGGTGTAGCGCTGTGTGAGTGGTGTGGACAGTGGTGTAGTGCTGTGAGAGTGTTGTGGACAGTGGTGTAGCGCTGTGGGAGTGGTGTGGGCTGTGGTGTAGCGCTGTGGGAGTTGTGAGGGCAGTGGTGTAGCGCTGTGGGAGTGGTGTCGGCTGTGATGTAGCGCTGTAGGTGTGGTGTGGGCAGTGGTGTTGCGCTGTGGGAGTGGTGTGTGTTGTGGTGTAGCGCTGTGGGAGAAGTGTGGGCTGTGGTGTAGTACTGTGGGAGTGCTGTGGGCAGTGGTGTAGTGCTGTGGGAGTTGAGTAGGCAGTGTTGTAGTACTGTGGGAGTGGTGTGCGCAGTGGTGTAGCGCTGTGGGAGTGGTGTGGGCAGTGGTGTAGTGCTGTGGGAGTGGTGTGGATAGTGGTGTAGCGCTGTGGGATTGGTGTGGGCAGTGGTGTAGTTCTGTGGGAGTGGTGTGGGCAGTGGTGTAGCGCTGTGCGTGTGGTGTGGGCAGTGGTGTAGCGCTGTGGGAGTGGTGTGGGCAGTGGTGTGGCGCTGCGGAGGTGGTGTGGTCAGTGGTTTAGTGGTGTGGGCAATAGTGTAGCGCTGTGGGAGTGGTGTGGGCATTCGTCTAGAGCTGTGGGAGTGTTGTGGGTATTAGTTTAGCGCTGTGTATTTGGTGTGGGTTGTGGAGTAGAGCTGCGGGAGTGTTATGGGTTGTGGTGTGGGCAGTGGTGTAGTGCTGTGGGTGTGGTGTGGGCAGTGGTTTAGTGATGTGGGAGTGGTTTGGGCAGTTGTGTGGACAGTGGTGTAGCGCTGTGGGAGTGATGTGGGCAGTGGGGTAACGCTGCTGGAGTGGTGTGGGCAGTGGTTTTGTGCTGTGGGAGTGGTGAGGGCATTGGGTTAACGCTGCTGGAGTGGTGTGGGCAGTGGTGTAGCGCAGTGAAAGTGGTGTGGGCAGTGGTGTAGCACTGTGGGAATGATGTGGGCAGTGGTGTAGTGCTGTGGGAGTGGTGTGGGCAGTGGTGTAGCGCTGTGGGAGTGGTGTGCGCAGTGGTTTAGCGCTATGGGAGTGGTGTGGGCAGTGGTGTAGTGCTGTGGGAGTGTTGTGGGCAGTGGTGTAGTGCTGTGGGAGTGGGGTGGGCTATGGCGTAGTGCTGTGGGAGTGGTGTGTGTAGTGGTGTAGTGCTGTGGGAGTGGTGTGGGCTGCGGTGTAGTACTGTGGGAGTGCTGTGGGCAGTGGTGTAGTGCTGTGGTAAGGTGTGGGCAGTGGTGTAGTGCTGTGGGAGTGGTGTGGGCAGTGGTGTAGTACTGTGGGAGTGGTGTGGGCAGTGGTGTAGCGCTGTGGGTGTGTTGTGGGCTGTGGTGTAGTACTGTGGGAGTGGTGTGGGCAGTTGTGTAGTGCTGTGGGAGTGTTGTGGGCAGTGGTGTAGTGCTGTGGGAGTGGGGTGGGCTATGGCGTAGTGCTGTGGGAGTGGTGTGGGTAGCGGTGTAGCGCTGTGGGTGTGGTGTGGGCTGCGGTGTAGTACTGTGGGAGTGCTGTGGGCAGTGGTGTAGTGCTGTGGGAGTGGTGTGGGCAGTGGTGTAGTGCTGTGGGTGTGGTGTGGTCAGTGGTGTAGTACCTTGGGAGTGGTGTGGGCAGTGGTGTAGCGCTGTGGGTAGTTGTGGGCTGTGGTGTAGCGCTGTGGGAGTGGTGTGGGCAGTGGTGTAGTGCTGTGGGAGTTGAGTAGGCAGTGTTGTAGTACTGTGGGAGTGGTGTGCGCAGTGGTGTAGCGCTGTGGGAGTGGTGTGGGCAGTGGTGTAGCGCTGTGGGAGTTGTTTGGGCAGTGGTGTAGCGCTGTGGGAGTGGTTTGGGCAGTGGTGTAGCGCTGTGGGAGTGGTTTGGGCAGTGGTGTGGCGCTGTGGGAGCGTTGTGGGCTGTGGTGTGGAGCTGTGGGAGGGGTGTGGGCAGTGGTGTACCGCTGTGGGAGTGGTGTGGGCTGTGGTGTGGAGCTGTGGGAGTGGTGTGGGAAGTGTTGTAGCTCTCTGGGATTGGTGTGGGCAGTGGTGTAGCGCTTCGGGAATGTTGTGTGCAGTGGTGTAGGGCTGTGGGTGTGGTGTGGGTAGTGTTGTAGCGCTGTGGGAGTGGTGTGGGTTGAGATGTAGTGCTGTGGGAGTGGTGTGGCCATTGGTGTAGCGCTGTGGGAGTGGTGTGGGCAGTGGTGTATCTTTGTTGGAGTGTTGTGGGCAGTTGTGTAGTGCTGTGGGAGTGATGTTGGCAGTGGTGTAGAGCTGTCGGAGTGGTGTGGGCAGTAGTTTAGTGCTGCGGGAGTGGTGTGGGCAGTGGTGTAGTGCTGTGGGTGTGGTGTGGGCAGTTGTGTAGGCAGTGGTGTAGCGCTGTGGGAGTGGTGTGGGTAGTGGGTTAACGCTGCTGGAGTGGTGTGCGCAGTGGTTTTGTGCTGTGGGAGTGGTGAGGGCATTGGGTTAACGCTGCTGGAGTGGTGTGGGCAGTGGTGTAGCGCTGTGAAAGTGGTGTGGGCAGTGGTGTAGTGCTGTGGGAGTTGAGTAGGCAGTGTTGTAGTACTGTGGGAGTGGTGTGCGCAGTGGTGTAGCGCTGTGGGAGTGGTGTGGGCAGTGGTGTAGTGCTGTGGGAGTGGTGTGGATAGTGGTGTAGCGCTGTGGGATTGGTGTGGGCAGTGGTGTAGTTCTGTGGGAGTGGTGTGGGCAGTGGAGTAGCGCTGTGCGTGTGGTGTGGGCAGTGGTGTAGCGCTGTGGGAGTGGTGTGGGCAGTGGTGTGGCGCTGCGGAGGTGGTGTGGTCAGTGGCTTAGTGGTGTGGGCATTAGTGTAGCGCTGTGGGAGTGGTGTGGGCATTCGTCTAGAGCTGTGGGAGTGTTGTGGGTATTAGTTTAGCGCTGTGTATTTGGTGTGGGTTGTGGAGTAGAGCTGCGGGAGTGTTATGTTTTGTGGTGTGGGCAGTGGTGTAGTGCTGTGGGTGTGGTGTGGGCAGTGGTTTAGTGATGTGGGAGTGGTTTGGGCAGTTGTGTGGACAGTGGTGTAGCGCTGTGGGAGTGATGTGGGCAGTGGGGTAACGCTGCTGGAGTGGTGTGGGCAGTGGTTTTGTGCTGTGGGAGTGGTGAGGGCATTGGGTTAACGCTGCTGGAGTGGTGTGGGCAGTGGTGTAGCGCAGTGAAAGTGGTGTGGGCAGTGGTGTAGCACTGTGGGAGTGATGTGGGCAGTGGTGTAGTGCTGTGGGAGTGGTGTGGGCAGTGGTGTAGCGCTGTGGGAGTGGTGTGCGCAGTGGTTTAGCGCTATGGGAGTGGTGTGGGCAGTGGTGTAGTGCTGTGGGAGTGTTGTGGGCAGTGGTGTAGTGCTGTGGGAGTGGGGTGGGCTATGGCGTAGTGCTGTGGGAGTGGTGTGTGTAGTGGTGTAGCGCTGTGGGAGTGGTGTGGGCTGCGGTGTAGTACTGTGGGAGTGCTGTGGGCAGTGGTGTAGTGCTGTGGTAAGGTGTGGGCAGTGGTGTAGTGCTGTGGGAGTGGTGTGGGCAGTGGTGTAGTACTGTGGGAGTGGTGTGGGCAGTGGTGTAGCGCTGTGGGTGTGTTGTGGGCTGTGGTGTAGTACTGTGGGAGTGGTGTGGGCAGTTGTGTAGTGCTGTGGGAGTTGAGTGGGCAGTGTTGTAGTACTGTGGGAGTGGTGTGCGCAGTGGTGTAGCGCTATGGGAGTGGTGTGGGCAGTGGTGTAGTGCTGTGGGAGTGTTGTGGGCAGTGGTGTAGTGCTGTGGGAGTGGGGTGGGCTATGGCGTAGTGCTGTGGGAGTGGTGTGGGTAGAGGTGTAGCGCTGTGGGTGTGGTGTGGGCTGCGGTGTAGTACTGTGGGAGTGCTGTGGGCAGTGGTGTAGTGCTGTGGGAGTGGTGTGGGCAGTGGTGTAGTGCTGTGGGTGTGGTGTGGTCAGTGGTGTAGTACCTTGGGAGTGGTGTGGGCAGTGGTGTAGCGCTGTGGGTAGTTGTGGGCTGTGGTGTAGTACTGTGGGAGTGGTGTGCGCAGTGGTGTAGCGCTGTGGGAGTGGTGTGGGCAGTGGTGTAGCGCTGTGGGAGTTGTTTGGGCAGTGGTGTAGCGCTGTGGGAGTGGTTTGGGCAGTGGTGTTGCGCTGTGGGAGTGGTTTGGGCAGTGGTGTGGCGCTGTGGGAGCGTTGTGGGCTGTGGTGTGGAGCTGTGGGAGGGGTGTGGGCAGTGGTGTACCGCTGTGGGAGTGGTGTGGGCTGTGGTGTGGAGCTGTGGGAGTGGTGTGGGAAGTGGTGTAGCTCTCTGGGATTGGTGTGGGCAGTGGTGTAGCGCTTCGGGAATGTTGTGTGCAGTGGTGTAGGGCTGTGGGTGTGGTGTGGGTAGTGTTGTAGCGCTGTGGGAGTGGTGTGGGTTGAGATGTAGTGCTGTGGGAGTGGTGTGGCCATTGGTGTAGCGCTGTGGGAGTGGTGTGGGCAGTGGTGTATCTCTGTTGGAGTGTTGTGGGCAGTTGTGTAGTGCTGTGGGAGTGATGTTGGCAGTGGTGTAGAGCTGTCGGAGTGGTGTGGGCAGTAGTTTAGTGCTGCGGGAGTGGTGTGGGCAGTGTTGTAGCGCTGTGGGTGTGGTGTGGGCAGTTGTGTAGGCAGTGGTGTAGCGCTGTGGGAGTGGTGTGGGTAGTGGGTTAACGCTGCTGGAGTGGTGTGCGCAGTGGTTTTGTGCTGTGGGAGTGGTGTGGGCATGGGTTAACGCTGCTGGAGTGGTGTGGGCAGTGGTGTAGCGCTGTGAAAGTGGTGTGGGCAGTGGCGTAGCGCTGTGAGATTGATGTAGGCAGTGGTGTAGTGCTGTGGGATTGGTGTGGGCAGTGGTGTAGCGCTGTGAAAGTGGTGTGGGCAGTGGTGTCGCGCTGTGGGAGTGATGTGGGCAGTGGTGTAGTGCTGTGGGAGTTGTGTGGGCAGTGGTGTAGCGCTGTGGGTGTGGTGTTGGCAGTGGTGTAGCGCTATGGGAGTGGTGTGGGCAGTGGTGTTGCGCTGATGTAATGGTGTGAGCAGTATTGTAGTGCTGTGGGAGAGGTGTGGGAAGTGGTGTAGCGTTGTTGGAGTGGTGTGGGTTGTGGTGTAGTGCTGTGGTAGTGGTGTGGGCAGTGATGTAGAGCTGTTGGATTGGTGTGAGCAGTGGTGTAGTGCTGTGGGAATGGTATAGGCAGTGGTGTGGCGCTGTGATGGTGGCGTGGGCAGTGGTGTAGCGCTGTGTGAGTGGTGTGGACAGTGGTGTAGCGCTGTGGGAGTGGTGTGGGCTGTGGTGTAGCGCTGTGGGAGTTGTGAGGGCAGTGGTGTAGCGCTGTGGGAGTGGTGTGGGCTGTGATGTAGCGCTGTAGGTGTGGTGTGGGCAGTGGTGTTGCGCTGTGGGAGTGGTGTGTGTTGTGGTGTAGCGTTGTGGGAGAAGTGTGGGCTGTGGTGTAGTACTGTGGGAGTGCTGTGGGCAGTGGTGTAGTGCTGTGGGAGTTGAGTGGGCAGTGTTGTAGTACTGTGGGAGTTGTGTGCGCAGTGGTGTAGCGCTGTGGGAGTGGTGTGGGCAGTGGTGTAGTGCTGTGGGAGTGGTGTGGATAGTGGTGTAGCGCTGTGGGATTGGTATGGGCAGTGGTGTAGCGCTGTGGGAGTGGTGTGGGCTGTGGTGTAGAGCTGTGGGAGTGGTGTGGGCAGTGGTGTAGTTCTGTGGGAGTGATGTGTGCAGTGGTGTAGCGCTGTGCGTGTGGTGTGGGCAGTGGTGTAGCGCTGTGGGAGTGGTGTGGGCAGTGGTGTGGCGCTGCGGAGGTGGTGTGGTCAGTGGTTTAGTGGTGTGGGCATTAGTGTAGCGCTGTGGGAGTGGTGTGGGCATTCGTCTAGAGCTGTGGGAGTGTTGTGGGTATTAGTTTAGCGCTGTGTATTTGGTGTGGGTTGTGGAGTAGAGCTGCGGGAGTGTTATGTTTTGTGGTGTGGGCAGTGGTGTAGTGCTGTGGGTGTGGTGTGGGCAGTGGTTTAGTGATGTGGGAGTGGTTTGGGCAGTTGTGTGGACAGTGGTGTAGCGCTGTGCGAGTGATGTGGGCAGTGGGGTAACGCTGCTGGAGTGGTGTGGGCAGTGGTTTTGTGCTGTGGGAGTGGTGAGGGCATTGGGTTAACGCTGCTGGAGTGGTGTGGGCAGTGGTGTAGCGCAGTGAAAGTGGTGTGGGCAGTGGTGTAGCACTGTGGGAGTGATGTGGGCAGTGGTGTAGTGCTGTGGGAGTGGTGTGCGCAGTGGTTTAGCGCTATGGGAGTGGTGTGGGCAGTGGTGTAGTGCTGTGGGAGTGTTGTGGGCAGTGGTGTAGTGCTGTGGGAGTGGGGTGGGCTATGGCGTAGTGCTGTGGGAGTGGTGTGTGTAGTGGTGTAGCGCTGTGGGAGTGGTGTGGGCTGCGGTGTAGTACTGTGGGAGTGGTGTGCGCAGTGGTGTAGCGCTATGGGAGTGGGGTGGGCTATGGCGTAGTGCTGTGGGAGTGGTGTGGGTAGTGGTGTAGCGCTGTGGGTATGGTGTGGGCTGCGGTGTAGTACTGTGGGAGTGCTGTGTGCAGTGGTGTAGTGCTGTGGGAGTGGTGTGGGCAGTGGTGTAGTGCTGTGGGTGTGGTGTGGTCAGTGGTGTAGTACCTTGGGAGTGGTGTGGGCAGTGGTGTAGTGCTGTGGGAGTTGAGTAGGCAGTGTTGTAGTACTGTGGGAGTGCTGTGCGCAGTGGTGTAGCGCTGTGGGAGTGGTGTGGGCAGTGGTGTAGTGCTGTGGGAGTGGTGTGGATAGTGGTGTAGCGCTGTGGGTGTGTTGTGGGCTGTGGTGTAGCGCTGTGGGAGTGGTGTGGGCAGTGTTGTAGTACTGTGGGAGTGGTGTGCGCAGTGGTGTAGCGCAATGGGAGTGGGGTGGGCTATGGCGTAGTGCTGTGGGAGTGGTGTGGGTAGTGGTGTAGCGCTGTGGGTATGGTGTGGGCTGCGGTGTAGTACTGTGGGAGTGCTGTGGACAGTGGTGTAGTGCTGTGGGAGTGGTGTGGGCAGTGGTGTAGTGCTGTGGGTGTGGTGTGGTCAGTGGTGTAGTACCTTGGGAGTGGTGTGGGCAGTGGTGTAGCGCTGTGGGTAGTTGTGGGCTGTGGTGGAGTACTGTGGGAGTGGTGTGGGCAGTGGTGTAGTGCTGTGGGAGTTGAGTAGGCAGTGTTGTAGTACTGTGGGAGTGGTGTGCGCAGTGGTGTAGCGCTGTGGGAGTGGTGTGGGCAGTGGTGTAGTGCTGTGGGAGTGGTGTGGATAGTGGTGTAGCGCTGTGGGATTGGTGTGGGCAGTGGTGTAGTTCTGTGGGAGTGGTGTGGGCAGTGGTGTAGCGCTGTGCGTGTGGTGTGGGCAGTGGTGTAGCGCTGTGGGAGTGGTGTGGGCAGTGGTGTGGCGCTGCGGAGGTGGTGTGGTCAGTGGCTTAGTGGTGTGGGCATTAGTGTAGCGCTGTGGGAGTGGTGTGGGCATTCGTCTAGAGCTGTGGGAGTGTTGTGGGTATTAGTTTAGCGCTGTGTATTTGGTGTGGGTTGTGGAGTAGAGCTGCGGGAGTGTTATGTTTTGTGGTGTGGGCAGTGGTGTAGTGCTGTGGGTGTGGTGTGGGCAGTGGTTTAGTGATGTGGGAGTGGTTTGGGCAGTTGTGTGGACAGTGGTGTAGCGCTGTGGGAGTGATGTGGGCAGTGGGGTAACGCTGCTGGAGTGGTGTGGGCAGTGGTTTTGTGCTGTGGGAGTGGTGAGGGCATTGGGTTAACGCTGCTGGAGTGGTGTGGGCAGTGGTGTAGCGCAGTGAAAGTGGTGTGGGCAGTGGTGTAGCACTGTGGGAGTGATGTGGGCAGTGGTGTAGTGCTGTGGGAGTGGTGTGGGCAGTGGTGTAGCGCTGTGGGAGTGGTGTGCGCAGTGGTTTAGCGCTATGGGAGTGGTGTGGGCAGTGGTGTAGTGCTGTGGGAGTGTTGTGGGCAGTGGTGTAGTGCTGTGGTAAGGTGTGGGCAGTGGTGTAGTGCTGTGGGAGTGGTGTGGGCAGTGGTGTAGTACTGTGGGAGTGGTGTGGGCAGTGGTGTAGCGCTGTGGGTGTGTTGTGGGCTGTGGTGTAGTACTGTGGGAGTGGTGTGGGCAGTTGTGTAGTGCTGTGGGAGTTGAGTGGGCAGTGTTGTAGTACTGTGGGAGTGGTGTGCGCAGTGGTGTAGCGCTATGGGAGTGGTGTGGGCAGTGGTGTAGTGCTGTGGGAGTGTTGTGGGCAGTGGTGTAGTGCTGTGGGAGTGGGGTGGGCTATGGCGTAGTGCTGTGGGAGTGGTGTGGGTAGCGGTGTAGCGCTGTGGGTGTGGTGTGGGCTGCGGTGTAGTACTGTGGGAGTGCTGTGGGCAGTGGTGTAGTGCTGTGGGAGTGGTGTGGGCAGTGGTGTAGCGCTGTGGGAGTGGTGTGCGCAGTGGTTTAGCGCTATGGGAGTGGTGTGGGCAGTGGTGTAGTGCTGTGGGAGTGTTGTGGGCAGTGGTGTAGTGCTGTGGGAGTGGGGTGGGCTATGGCGTAGTGCTGTGGGAGTGGTGTGTGTAGTGGTGTAGCGCTGTGGGAGTGGTGTGGGCTGCGGTGTAGTACTGTGGGAGTGGTGTGCGCAGTGGTGTAGCGCTATGGGAGTGGGGTGGGCTATGGCGTAGTGCTGTGGGAGTGGTGTGGGTAGTGGTGTAGCGCTGTGGGTATGGTGTGGGCTGCGGTGTAGTACTGTGGGAGTGCTGTGGGCAGTGGTGTAGTGCTGTGGGAGTGGTGTGGGCAGTGGTGTAGTGCTGTGGGTGTGGTGTGGTCAGTGGTGTAGTACCTTGGGAGTGGTGTGGGCAGTGGTGTAGTGCTGTGGGAGTTGAGTAGGCAGTGTTGTAGTACTGTGGGAGTGGTGTGCGCAGTGGTGTAGCGCTGTGGGAGTGGTGTGGGCAGTGGTGTAGTGCTGTGGGAGTGGTGTGGATAGTGGTGTAGCGCTGTGGGTGTGTTGTGGGCTGTGGTGTAGCGCTGTGGGAGTGGTGTGGGCAGTGTTGTAGTACTGTGGAAGTGGTGTGCGCAGTGGTGTAGCGCAATGGGAGTGGCGTGGGCTATGGCGTAGTGCTGTGGGAGTGGTGTGGGTAGTGGTGTAGCGCTGTGGGTATGGTGTGGGCTGCGGTGTAGTACTGTGGGAGTGCTGTGGGCAGTGGTGTAGTGCTGTGGGAGTGGTGTGGGCAGTGGTGTAGTGCTGTGGGTGTGGTGTGGTCAGTGGTGTAGTACCTTGGGAGTGGTGTGGGCAGTGGTGTAGCGCTGTGGGTAGTTGTGGGCTGTGGTGGAGTACTGTTGGGAGTGGTGTGGGCAGTGGTGTAGTGCTGTGGGAGTTGAGTAGGCAGTGTTGTAGTACTGTGGGAGTGGTGTGCGCAGTGGTGTAGCGCTGTGGGAGTGGTGTGGGCAGTGGTGTAGTGCTGTGGGAGTGGTGTGGATAGTGGTGTAGCGCTGTGGGAATGGTGTGGGCAGTGGTGTAGCGCTGTGGGAGTGGTGTGGGCAGTGGTGTAGCGCTCTGGGTGTGGTGTGGGCAGTGGTGTAGTGCTGTGGGAGTGGTGTGGCCATTGGTGTAGCGCTGTGGGTGTGGTGTGGGTAGTGGTGTACCGCTCTCGCAGTGATTTGGGCAGTGTTGTAACGCTGTGGGAGTGATGTGGGCAGTGGTGTATCGCTGTGGGAGTTGTGTGGGCAGTGTTGTATCTCTGTGGGAGTGGTGTGGGCAAGGTGTAGTGCTGCGGTAGTGGTGTGGGCAGTGGTTTAGTGCTGTGGGTGTGGTGTGGGCAGTGGTGTAGCGCTGTGGGAGTGGTGTGGGCAAGGTGTGGGCAGTGGTGTAGCTCTGTGGGAGTGGTGTGGGCAGTGGTGTGGGCAGTGTGTAGCGCTGTGGGAGTGGTCTGGGTTGTGGTGTAGTGCTGTGGGAGTGGTGTGGGCATTGGGTTACGCTGCGGGAGTGGTGTGGGCAGTGTTGTAGTGCTGTGGGAGTGGTGTGGGTTGTGGCGTAGTGCTGTGGGAGTGGTGTGGGCATTGGGTTACGCTGCGGGAGTGGTGTGGGCAGTGTTGTAGCGCTGTGGGAGAGGTGTGGGTTGTGGTTTAGCGCAGTGGGAGTGGTGTGGGCAGTGGTGTAGTACTGTGGGAATGGTGTGGGCAGTGTTGTAGTGCTGTGGGAGTTGAGTGGGCAGTGGTGTAGAGCTGTGGGAGTGGTGTCGGTAGTGGTGTAGCGCTCTGGTTGTGTTGTTGTCAGTGGTGTAGCGCTGTGGGAGAGGTGTGGGTAGTGGTGTAGCGCTCTCGCAGTGGTTTGGGCAGTGGAGTAACGCTGTGGGAGTGGTGTGGGCAGTGGTGTATCGCTGTGGGAGTGGTGTGGGCAGTGTTGTAGCTCTGTGGGAGCGGTGTGGGCAAGGTGTAGTGCTGCGGTAGTGGTGTGGGCAGTGGTTTAGTGCTGTGGGTGTGGTGTGGGCAGTGGTGTAGCGCTTTGGGAGTGGTGTGGGCAGTGTGTAGCGCTGTGGGAGTGGTCTTGGTTGTGGTGTAGTGCTGTGGGAGTGGTGTGAGCATTGGGTTACGCTGCGGGAGTGGTGTGGGCAGTGTTGTAGCGCTGTGGGAGAGGTGTGGGTTGTGGTTTAGCGCAGTGGGATTGGTGTGGGCAGTGGTGTAGTGCTGCGGGAGTGGTGTGGGCAGTCGTTTTGTACTGTGGGCAGTGGTGTAGCGCTGTTGGAGTGGTGTGCGCAGTGGTGTAGCGCTGTCGGAGCGGTGTGGGCTGTGCTGTGGAGCTGTGGGAGGGGTGTGGGAAGTGGTGTAGCGCTTTGGGAGTGGTGTGTGCAGTGGTGTAGCGCTGTGGCAGTGTTGTGGGCAGTGGTGTAGGGCTGTGGGTCTGTTGTGGGTAGTGTTGTAGCGGTGTGGGAGTTGTGTGGGCAGTGGTTTAGCGCTGTTGGAGTGGTGTGGGCAGTTGTGTAGTGCTGCGGGAGTGGTGTTGGCAGTGGTGTAGCGCTGTGGGAGTGGTGTGGGCAGTGGTGTAGCGCTGTGGGTGTGGTGTGGGCAGTGGTGTAGCGCTGTGGGAGTGGTGTGGCCATTGGTGTGGCGCTGTGGGAGTGGATTGTGCTGTGGTGTAGTGCTGTGGGAGTAGTGTGGGCAGTGGTGTAGTGCTGGGGGTGTGGTGTGGGTTGTGGTGTAGTGCTGTCGGAGTGGTGTGGGCAGTGGTGTAGCGCTGTGGGAGTGGTGTGTGTTGTGGTGTAGCGCTGTGGGAGTGGTTTGGGCTGTGGTTTAGCGCTGTGGGTGTGGCTTGGCTTGTGGTGTAGTGCTGTGGGAGTGGTGTGGGCAGTGGTGTAGAGCTGTGGGAATGGTGTGGGTAGTGGGGTAGCGCTATGGGCGTGCTTTGGGCTGTGGTTTAGCGCTGTGGGAGTGGTGTGGGTTGTGGTGTAGTGCTGTGGGAGTAGTGTGGGCTGTGGTGTAGCGCTGTGGGAGTGGTGTGGCCATTGGTGTAGCGCTGCGGGAGTGGTGTGGGTAGTGGTGTAATGCTGTGGGAATGGTGTGGGCAGTGGTGTAGTGCTGTGGGAGTTGAGTGGGCAGTGTTGTAGAACTGTGGGAGTGGTGTGGTCACTGGTGTTGCGCTGTGGGTGTGGTGTGGGCAGTGGTGTAGCGCTGTGGGTGTGGTGTGCGCTGTGGTTTAGTACTGTGGGAGTGGTGTGGGCAGTGGTGTAGCGCTGTGGGTGTGGTGTGCGCTGTGGTGTAGTGCTGTGGGAGTGGAGTGGGCAGTGGTGTAGTGCTGTGGGAGTGGTGCAGGCAGTGGCGTAGTGCTGTGGGAGTGGAGTGGGCAGTGGTGTAGTGCTGTGGGAGTGGTGCAGGCAGTGGCGTAGTGTTGTGGGTGTGGTGTGGGCTGTGGTGTAGCGCTGTGGGAGTGGTGTGGGCAGTGGTGTAGCGCTGTGGGACTATTGTGGGCAAGGTGTAGTGCTGCGGGAGTGGTGTGGGGAGTGGTGTAATGCTATCCGAGTGGTTTGGGCATTAGTTTAGCGCTGTGGGAGTGGTGTGGGCAGTTGTGTAGCGCTGTGGGTGTGGTGTGGGTTGTGGTGTAGCCTTGTGGGTTTGGTGTGGGTAGTGGTGTAGCGCTGTGGGAGTGGTGTGTGCAGTGGTGTAGCGCTGTGTGAGTGGTGTGGGCAGTTGTGTAGCGCTGTGGGTGTGGTGTGGGTTGTGGTGTAGCGTTGTGGGTTTGGTGTGGGTAGTGGTGTAGCGCTGTGGGAGTGGTGTGTGCAGTGGTGTAGCGCTCTGGGTGTGGTGTGGGCAGGGGTTTAACGCTATGGGAGTGGTGTGGGCAGTGGTGTAACGTCGTGGGAGTGCTGTGGGCAGTTGTGTAGCGCTGTGGGAGTGGTGTGGGCAGTGGTGTACCGCTGTGGGAGTGGTGTGGGCAGTGGTGTAGCGCTGTGGATGTGGTGTGGGCAGTGGTGTAGCGCTGTGAGAGTGGTGTGGGCAGTGGTGTAGTGCTGTGGGAGTGGTGAGGGCAGTGGTGTAACGCTGTGGGAGTGGTGTGGGTTGTGGTGTAGCGCTGTGGGAGTGGTGTGGGCAGTGGTGTAGTACCGTGGGAGTGCTGTGGGCAGTGGTGTAGTGCTGATGGAGTGGTGTGGGCAGTGGTGTAGTGCTGTGGGAGTCGTGTATGCAGTGGTGTAGCGCTGTTGGTGTGTTGTGGGCAGTGGTGTAGTACTGTGGGAGTGGTGCGGGCAGTGGTGTAGCGCTGTGGGAGTGGTGTGGGCATTGGTGTAGCGCTGTGGGTGTGGTGTGGGCAGTGGTGTAGTGCTGTGGGAGTTGAGTGGGCAGTGTTGTAGTTCTGTGGGAGTGGTTTGGGCAGTGGTGTAGTGCTGTGGGAGTGGTGTGGGCAGTGGTGTAGAGCTGTCGGAGTGTTGTGGGCAGTGGTTTAGCGCTGTGGGAGTGGTGTGGGCTGTGGTGTAGCGCTGTGGGTGTGGTGTGGGTTGTCGTGTAGTGCTGTGGGAGTGGTGTGGGCATTGGAGTAGAGCTGCGGGAGTGGTGTGGCCATTGGTGTAGCGCTGTGGGAGTGGTGTGGTTTGTGGTGTAGTGCTGTGGGTGTGGTGTGGGCAGCGGTGTTGTGCTGTGGGAGTGGTGTGGGCGGTGGTGTAGCGCTGTGGGAGTGGTTTGTGCTGTGGTGTTGCGCTGTGGTTGTGGTGAGGCTTGAGGTGTAGTGCTGTGGGAGTGGTGTTGGCAGTGGTGTAGAGCTGTGGGAGTGGTGTGGGTAGTTGTGTAGCGCTGTGGGAGTGGTGTGGGCAGTGGTGTAGCGCTGTGGGAGTGGTGTGGGCACTGGTGTAGCGCTGTGGGTGTGGTGTGGGCAGTGGTGTAACGCTGCGGGTGTGGTGTGCGCTGTGGTGTAGTACTGTGGGAGTGGTGTGGGCAGTGGTGTAGCGCTGTGGGTGTGGTGTGCGCTGTGGTGTAGTACTGTGGGAGTGGTGTGGGCACTGGTGTAGTGCTGTGGGAGTGGTGCAGGCAGTGGCGTAGTCCTTTGGGAGTGGTGTGGGCAGTGGTGTAGTGCTGATGGGAGTTGAGTGGTCAGTGGTGTAGCGCTGTGGGAGTGGTTTGTGCTGTTGTGTAACGCTGTGTGAGTGGTGTGGGTAGTGGTATAGCGCTCTAGGAGTGGTGTGGGCTGTAGTGTAGTGCTGTCCGAGTTGTTAGGCCATTAGTGTAGCGCTGTGGGAGGGTTGTGGGTAGTGGTGTAGCGCTCTGGGAGTGGTGTGGGCTAAGGTTAGCGCTGTGGGTGTGGTGTGGGCAGTGGTGTAGCGCTGTGGGAGTGGTGTGGGTAGTGGTGTAGCGGTCTGGGAGTGCTGTGGGAAATTGTGTAACGCTGAGGGTGTGGTGTGGGCAGTGGTGTAGCGCTGTGGGAGTGGTGTGGGCAGTGGTGTAGCGCTGTGGGAGTGGTGTGGGCAAGGTGTAGTGCTGCAGGAGAGGTGTGGGCAGTGGTGTAGTGCTATCCGAGTGGTTTGGCATTAGTTTAGCGCTGTGGGTATTGTGTGGGCAGTGGTGTAGCGCTGTGGGAGTGGTGTGGGCAGTGGTGTAGCGCTGTGGGAGTGGTGTGCGCTGTGGTGTAGTACTGTGGGAGTGGTGTGGGCAGTGGTGTAGTACTGTAGGAGTGGTGCAGGCAGTGGCGTAGTGCTGTGGAAGTGGTGTGGGCAGTGGTGTAGTGCTGATGGGAGTTGAGTGGGCAGTGGTGTAGCGCTGTGAGCGTGGTGTGGGCAGTGGTGTAGTGCTGTGGGAGTGGTGTGGGCAGTGGTGTAGCGCTGTCGGTGTGGTGTGCGTTTTGGTGTAGTACTGTGGGAGTGGTGTGGGCACTGGTGTAGCGCTGTGGGTGTGGTGTGGGCAGTGGTGTAACGCTGTGGGTGTGGTGTGCGCTGTGGTGTAGTACTGTGGGAGTGGTGTGGGCAGTGGTGTAGCGCTGTGGGTGTGGTGTGCGCTGTGGTGTAGTACTGTGGGAGTGGTGTGGGCACTGGGGTAGTGCTGTGGGAGTGGTGCAGGCAGTGGCGTAGTGCTTTGGGAGTGGTGTGGGCAGTGGTGTAGTGCTGATGGGAGTTGAGTGGGCAGTGGTGTAGCGCTGTGGGAGTGGTTTGGGCTGTTGTGTAACGCTGTGTGAGTGGTGTGGGTAGTGGTGTAGCGCTCTGGGAGTGGTGTGGGCTAAGGTTAGCGCTGTGGGTGTGGTGTGGGCAGTGGTGTAGCGGTCTGGGAGTGCTGTGGGAAATTGTGTAACGCTGAGGGAGTGGTGTGGGCAGTGGTGTAGCGCTGTGGGAGTGGTGTGGGCAGTGGTGTAGCGCTGTGGGAGTGGTGTGGGCAAGGTGTAGTGCTGCAGGAGAGGTGTGGGCAGTGGTGTAGTGCTATCCGAGTGGTTTGGCATTAGTTTAGCGCTGTGGGTATTGTGTGGGCAGTGGTGTAGCGCTGTGGGAGTGGTGTGGGCAGTGGTGTAGCGCTGTGGGAGTGGTGTGCGCTGTGGTGTAGTACTGTGGGAGTGGTGTGGGCAGTGGTGTAGTACTGTAGGAGTGGTGCAGGCAGTGGCGTAGTGCTGTGGAAGTGGTGTGGGCAGTGGTGTAGTGCTGATGGGAGTTGAGTGGGCAGTGGTGTAGCGCTGTGAGCGTGGTGTGGGCAGTGGTGTAGTGCTGTGGGAGTGGTGTGGGCAGTGGTGTAGTGCTGTGGGAGTGGTGTGGGCACTGGTGTAGCGCTGTGGGTGTGGTGTGGGCAGTGGTGTAACGCTGTGGGTGTGGTGTGCGCTGTGGTGTAGTACTGTGGGAGTGGTGTGGGCAGTGGTGTAGCGCTGTGGGTGTGGTGTGCGCTGTGGTGTAGTACTGTGGGAGTGGTGTGGGCACTGGTGTAGTGCTGTGGGAGTGGTGCAGGCAGTGGCGTAGTGCTTTGGGAGTGGTGTGGGCAGTGGTGTAGTGCTGATGCGAGTTGAGTGGGCAGTGTTGTAGCGCTGTGGGCGTGGTGTGGGCTCTTGTGTAACGCTGTGGGAGTGGTGTGGGTAGTGGTATAGCGCTCTAGGAGTGGTTTGGGCTGTAGTTTAGTGCTGTCCGAGTTGTTAGGGCATTAGTGTAGCGCTTTGTTAGCGTTGTGGGTGGTGGTGTAGCGCTCTGGGAGTGGTGTAGGCTGTGGTGTAGCGGTCTGGGAGTGCTGTGGGCAATGGTGTAACGCTGTGGGAGTGGTGTGGGCAGTGGTGTAGCGCTGTGGGAGTGGTGTGGGCAGTTGTGTAGCGCTGTGGGAGTGGTGTTGGCAAGGTGTAGTGCTGCGGGAGTGGTGTGGGCAGTGGTGTAGTGCTATCCGAGTGGTTTGGGCATTAGTTTAGCGCTGTGGGTATGGTGTGGGCAGTGGTGTAGCGCTGTGGGAGTGGTGTGGGCAGTTGTGTAGCGCTGTGGGGGTGGTGTGGGTTGTGGTGTAGCGTTGTGGATTTGGTGTGGGTAGTGGTGTAGCGCTGTAGGAGTGGTGTGGGCCGTGGTGTAACGCTGTGGGAGTGCTGTGGGCAGTGGTGTAACGCTGTTGGGAGTGCTGTGGTCAGTTGTGTAGCGCTGTGGGAGTGGTATGTGCAGTGGTGTAGTGCTGTTGGAGTGGTGTGGGCATTAGTGTAGCGCTCTGGGTGTGGTGTGGGCAGGGTTGTAACGCGAAGGGAGTGGTGTGGGCAGTTGTGAAACGCTGTGGGAGTGGTGTGGGCACTGGTGTAGCGCTGTGGGAGTTGTGTGGGCAAGGTGTAGTGCTGCGGGAGTGGTGTGGGCAGTGGTGTAGTGCTATCCGAGTGGTTTGGTCATTAGTTTAGCGCTGTGGGTTTGGTGTGGGCAGTGGTGTAGCGCTGTGGGAGTGGTGTGGGCAGTTGTGTAGCGCTGTGGGGGTGGTGTGGGTTGTGGTGTAGCGTTGTGGATTTGGTGTGGGTAGTGGTGTAGCGCTGTAGGAGTGGTGTGGGCCGTGGTGTAACGCTTTGGGAGTGCTGTGGGCAGTGGTGTAACGCTGTTGGGAGTGCTGTGGGCAGTTGTGTAGCGCTGTGGGAGTGGTGTGTGCAGTGGTGTAGTACTGTTGGAGTGATGTGGGCATTAGTGTAGCGCTCTGGGTGTGGTGTGGGCAGGGTTGTAACGCTAAGGGAGTGGTGTGGGCAGTTGTGTAGCGCTGTGGGAGTGGTGTGTGCAGTGGTGTAGCGCTGTGGGAGTGGTGTGGGCATTGGTGTACCGCTGTGGGAGTGGTGTGGGCAGTGGTGTAGCGCTGTGGGAGTGGTGTCTGCAGTGGTGTAGCGCTGTGGGAATGGTGTGGGTAGTGGTGTAGCGCTGTGGGAGTGGTGTGGGCAGTGGTGTAGTACTGTGGGAGTGGTGTGGGCACTGGTGTAGCGCTGTGGGTGTGGTTTGGGCAGTGGTGTAACGCTGTGGGTGTGGTGTGCGCTGTGGTGTAGTACTGTGGGAGTGGTGTGGGCAGTGGTGTAGCGCTGTGGGTGTGGTGTGCGCTGTGGTGTAGTACTGTGGGAGTGGTGTGGGCACTGGTGTAGTACTGTGGGAGTGGTGCAGGCAGTGGCGTAGCACTTTGGGAGTGGTGTGGGCAGTGGTGTAGTGCTGATGCGAGTTGAGTGGGCAGTGGTGTAGCGCTGTGGGAGTGGTGTTGGCTCTTGTGTAACGCTGTGGGAGTGGTGTGGGTAGTGTTATAGCGCTCTAGGAGTGGTGTGGGCTGTAGTTTAGTGCTGTCCGAGTTGTTAGGGCATTAGTGTAGCGCTGTGGGAGGGTTGTGGGTAGTGGTGTAGCGCTCTGGGAGTGGTGTGGGCTGTGGTGTAGCGGTCTGGGAGTGCTGTGGGCAATGGTGTAACGCTGTGGGAGTGGTGTGGGCAAGGTTTAGTGCTGTGGGAGTGGTGTGGGCAGTGGTGTAGTACTATCCGAGTGGTTTGGGCATTAGTTTAGCGCTGTGGGTATGGTGTGGGCAGTGGTGTAGCGCTGTGGGAGTGGTGTGGGCAGTGGTGTGGCGCTGTGGGAGTGGTGTGGGCAGTTGTGTAGCGCTGTGGGGGTGGTGTGGGTTGTGGTGTAGCGTTGTGGATTTGGTGTGGGTAGTGGTGTAGCGCTGTAGGAGTGGTGTGGGCCGTGGTGTAACGCTGTGGGAGTGCTGTGGTCAGTGGTGTAACGCTGTTGGGAGTGCTGTGGGCAGTTGTGTAGTGCTGTGGGAGTGGTGTGTGCAGTTGTGTAGTGCTGTTGGAGTGGTGTGGGCATTAGTGTAGCGTTCTGGGTGTGGTGTGGGCAGGGTTGTAACGCTAAGGGAGTGGTGTGGGCAGTTGTGTAGCGCTGTGGGAGTGGTGTGTGCAGTGGTGTAGCGCTGTGGGAGTGGTGTGGGCATTGGTGTACCGCTGTGGGAGTGGTGTGGGCAGTGGTGTAGCGCTGTGGGAGTGGTGTCGGCAGTGGTGTAGCGCTGTGGGAGTGGTGTGGGTAGTGGTGTAGCGCTCTGGGAGTGGTGTGGGCAATGGTGTAACGCTGTGGGAGTGGTTGGGCAGTGGTGTAGCGCTGTGCGAGTGGTGTGGGCAGTGGTGTAGCGCTGTGGGAGTGGTGTGGGCAAGGTGTAGTGCTGCTCGAGTGGTGTGGGCAGTGGTGTAGTGCTATCCGAGTGGTTTGGGCGTTAGTGTAGCGCTGTGGGTATGGTCTTGGCAGTGGTGTAGCGCTGTGGGAGTGGTGTGGCCAGTGTTGTGGCGCTGTGGGAGTGGTGCGGGCAGTTGTGTAGCGCTGTGGGCGTGGTGTGGGTTGTGGTGTAGCGTTGTGGGTGTGGTGTGGGTAGCGGTGTAGCGCTGTGGGAGTTGTGTGGGCACTGGTGTAACGCTGTGGGAGTGCTGTGTGCAGTGGTGTAACGCTGTGGGCGTGCTGTGGGCAGTTGTGTAGCGCTGTGGGAGTGGTGTGTGCAGTGGGGAAGTGCTGTAGGAGTGGTGTGGGCATTAGTTTAGCGCTCTGGGTATGGTGTGGGCAGGGGTGTAACGCTAAGGGAGTGGTGTGGGCAGTGATGTAGCGCTGTGGGAGTGGTGTGGGCTGTGATGTAGTGCTGTGGGAGTGGTGTCGGCAGGGCTGTAGCGCTGTGGGAGTTGTGTGGGCAGTGGTGTAGCGCTGTGGGTGTGGTGTGTGCAGTGGTGTAACGCTGTGGGTGTGGTGTGGGCAGTGGTGTAGCGCTGTGTGAGTGGTGTGGTCATTGGGTTAACGCTGCAGGAGTGGTGTGGGCAGTGCTGAATTGCTGTGGAACCAGTGTGGGCACTGGTGTAGTGCTGCGGGAGTTGAGGTTGATTTTGAATTTGATGGTGATTTTCAATATTGGGATTGTTGTTGAATTTGTTGGTGTTATCAATGTTATTTTTTGAACATTTTAATATTTTTCAATGTTGAGGTTGTTGTTAAATTTGTTCGTGATTTTCAAAATTGAGGTTGTTGCTGAATTTGTTGGTGATATCAATGTTGAGGTTGTTGTTGAATTTGTTGGCGTTTTTCAATGTTGAGGTTGTTGAATTTGCTGTTGTTATCAATGTTCTTTTTTGAACTTTATTCTACTTTTAAATGTTGAGGTTGCTGTTGATTTTTATGGTGACTTTCAATATTGAGATTGTTGATGAATATGTTGGTGTGTTTCAATATTGAGGATGTTGTTGAAATTGTTCACGTTTTACAATGTTGAGGTTGTTTTTCAACTTGTTGGTGTTTTTCAATGTTGAGGTTGTTGAATTTGTTGGTGTCATCAATGTTTTTAAGAAACACTTTTTTGTACTTATAAAAGTTGAGGTTGTTGTTAAATTGGTTAGTGTTTTTCAATGTTGAGGTTGTAGTTGAATTTGTTGGTGCGATCAATGTATTTTTAGTTGAACTTTTTTGTAGTTTCAAAAGTTGAGGTTGTTGCTGAATTTGTTATTGTTTTTCAATGTTGATGATGTTGTTGAATTTGTTGGTGATTTTTAGTATTGTTGTTGCTGAATTTGTCGGTGATGTTTAATGTTGAGGTTGTTGTTGAATTGGATAGTGTCATCAATGTTTATTTTGTTGAACTTGTTTGTATTTTTATAAGTTGTGGTTGTTGTTGAATTTGTTGGTGTTTTTCAATGCTGAGGCTTTCGTAAATTTTTTGGTGTTATCAATATTCATTTTTGAACTTTTTTGTACTTTTAAAAGTTGAGGTTGTTGATGAATTTGTTGCTTTTTTTCAAAGTTGAGTTTGTTGTTGAATTTTTTGGTGTTATCAATGTTATTTTTTGAACTTTTTAAAAATTTTTCAATGTTGAGGTCGTTGTAGAATCTGTTGGCGTTTTCCAATATTGAGGTTGTTGTAGAATTTGTTGGCGTTATCGTTGTTTTTTTGAACTTTTTCTCTTCTTTTAAAAGTTGAGGTTGTGGTTGAATTTGTAGGTGCTTTTCGATGTTGAGGTTGCTGTTGAATTTGTTGGTGTTTTTCAATGTTGTGGTTGTTGTTGAATTTGTTGGTGTTTTTCAATATTAAGGTTGTTGTTGAATTTGTTGGTGATTTTCAATATTGAGGTTGTTGTTGAATTTGTTGGCGATTTTCAATGTTGAGGTTGTTGTTGAATTTGTTGGTGTTATCAATGATATTTTGAATTTTTTCTCTTTTAAAAGTTGAGTTTGTTGTTCAATTTGTTGGTGTTTTTCAATGTTGAGGTTGTTGTTGAATTTGTTCACGTTTTACAATGTTAACGTTGTTGTAGAATTTGTTGTTGTCTTTCACTATTAAGGTTGTTGTTGGATTTGTTGGTGATTTTCAATGTTCAGGTTGCTGTTGAATTTGTTGATTTTATCAAATGTTTTTTTGAATTTTTTCTGTTCTTTTATGAGTTGAGGTTGTTGTACAATTTGTTGGTGTTTTTCAATGTTGAGGTTGTTGTTGAATTTGTTGGTGATTTTCAATATTGAGGTTGTTGTTGAATTTGTTGGTGACTTTCAATATTGAGGTTGTTGTTGAATTTGTTGGCATTTTTCAATGTTGAGGTTGTTGTTGAATTTGTTGGTGTTATCAACGTTATTTTTTGAACTTTTTTGTATTTTTCAATGTTGAGGATTGTGTTGAATTTGTTGGTGTTTGTCATTGTTGAGGTTGTTGTTGAATTTGTTGGTGTCTTTCAATATTGAGGTTGTTGTTGAATTTGTTGGCGATTTTCAATGTTGAGGTTGTTGTTGAATTTGTTGGCGATTTTCAATGTTGAGGTTGTTGTTGAATTTGTTGGTGTTTGTCATTGTTGAGGTTGTTGTTGAATTTGTTGGTGTCTTTCAATGTTGAGGTTGTTGTTGAATTTGTTGGCGATTTTCAATGTTGAGGTTGTTGTTGAATTTGTTGGTGATTTTCAATATTGAGGTTGTTGTTGAATTTGTTGGCGATTTTCAATGTTGAGGTTGTTGTTGAATTTGTTGGTGACTTTCAATATTGAGGTTGTTCTTGAATTTGTTGGCGATTTTCAATGTTGAGGCTGTTGTTGAATTTGTTGGTGTTATCAATGTTTTTTTTTAACTTTTTTGTACTTTTAAAAGTTGAGGTTGTTGTTGAATTTGTTGGTTTATCAATGTTACTTTTTGAAATTTTTTGTAGTTTTTAATGTTGACGTTGTTATTGAATTTGTTGGTGTTATCAATGTTTTTTTGAACTTTTTCTCTTTTAAAAGTTGTGGTTGCTGTTAAATTTGTTTGCGTTTTTCAATGTTGAGGTTGTTGTTGAATTTGTTGGTGTTTTTCAATGGTGAGGTTGTTGTAGAATTTGTGGTGGCTTTCAATATTGAAGTTGTTGAATTAGTTAGTATTTTTCAATGTTGAGGTTGTTGTTCAATTTGTTGGTGTTATCAATGTTATTTTTTGAACTTTTATGTATTCTTCAATGTTGAGGTTGTTGTTTAATTTGTTGTTGTTATCAATGCCTTTTTTTGAACTTTTTCTCTTTTTTAAGAAGTTGAGGTTGTTGTTGAATTTGTTAGTATTTTTCAATGTTGCAGTTGTTGTTGAATTTGTTGGTGACTTTCAATATTGTGGTTCATGTTGAATTTTTGGTGTTTTTCAGTGTTGAGTTTGTTGCTGAATTTGTTGGTGATTTTCAATATTGAAGTTGATGAATTTGTTGTCGATTTTAAATGTTGAGGTTTTTGTTGAATTTGATTGGTGCCTTTCAATATTGAGGTTGTTGTTGAATATGTTGGTGCTTTTCAATGTTGAGGTTGTTGTTGAATTTGTTGGTGATTTTCAATATTGTGGTTCATGTTGAATTTTTGGTGTTTTTCAATGTTGAAGTTGTTGTTGAGTTTGTCGGTGTTTTTCATTGTTTAGGTTGTTGTTGAAATTGTTGGTGTTTTTCAATGTTGTGGTTCCTGTTGAATTTTTGGAATTTTTCAATGTTGAGGTTGTTGTTGAAATTGTTGGTGATTTTCAATGTTGAAGTTGTTGAATTTGTTGGTGTCTTTCAATATTGAGGTTGTTGTTGAATATGTTGGTGTTTTTCAATGTTGAGGCCGTTGAATTTGTTGGTGTTTTTCATTGTAGAGGTTGTTGTTGAATTTGTCGGTGATTTTCAATATTGTGGTTCATGTTGAATTTTTGGTGTTTTTCAATGTTGAAGTTGTTGTTGAATTTGTTGGTGTTTTTCAATTTTGAGGTTGTTGTTGAATATGTTGGTGTTTTTCAATGTTGAGGTTGTTGAATTTGTTGGTGTTTTTCATTGTTGAGGTTGTTGTTGAATCTGTTGGTGTTTTTCAATGTTGAGGTTGTTGTGGAATTTGTTGGTGATTTTCAATATTGTGGTTCAAGTTGAATTTTTGGTGTTTTTCAATGTTGAAGTTGTTGTTGAAATTGTTGGGTTTTTTTTAATTGTTGAGGTTGTTGTTGAATTTGTTGGTTTTGTTTTCATTGTTGAGGTTGTTGTTGAATTTGTTGCTGTTTTTCAATGTTGAGGTTTGTTTTTCAATTTGTTGGTTTTTTTCATTGTTTAGGTTTTTGTTGAATTTTTTGGTGTTTTTCATTGTTGAGGTTGTTGTTGAATTTGTTGGTGATTTTCAATGTTGAGGTTGTTGTTGAATTTTTCGGTGTTTTTCAGTGTTGAGTTTGTTGTTGAATTCGTTGGTGACTTTCAATATTAAGGTTGTTCTTGAATTTGTTGGTGTATTCAATGTTTTTTTTGAACTTTTTCTCTTCTTTTAAAAGTTGATGTTGTTGTTGAATTTGTTGGTGTTTTTCAATGTTGAGGTTGTTGTTGAATTTTTTCGTTTTATCAAAGATCATCTTTGAACTTTTTTGTAGTATTAAATGTTGTGGTTGCTGTTGAAATTGTTGGTGTTTTTCAATTTTGAGGCTGTTGTTGAATTTGTTGCTGTTTTTCAATATTGAGGTTGTTGTTGAATTTGTTGTTGTCAATGTTTTTGTTGAACTTTTTTGTATTTTTATAAGTTGAGGTTGTTGTTGAATTTGAGGGTGTTTTTCAATGTTGAGGTTGTTGTTGAATTTGTTGCTGTTTTTCATTGTTGAGGTTTTTGTTGAATTTGCTGTTGTTATGAATGTCTTTGTTGAACTTTTATGTATTTTTAAAATTTGAGGATGTTGTTGAATTTGTTGGCATTTTTCAATGTTGAGATTGTTGTTGAATTTGTTGCTGATTTTCAATGTTGAGGTCCTTGTTGAACTTGTTGGTATCTCTCATTATTGAGGATGTTGTTGAATTTGTTGGTGTTTTTAAATGTTGAGGTTGGTTTTGAATTTGTTGGTGATTTTCAGTAGTGAGGTTGCTGTTGAATTTGTTGGTGTTATCAATGTTATTTTTTGAACGTTTTTGTATTTTTCAATGTTGAAATTGTTTTTGAATTTGTTCGTTTTTTTTTTCATTGTTGAGGTTGTTTTTGAATTTGTTGGTTTTGTTTTCATTGTTGAGGTTGTTGTTGAATTTGTTGCTGTTTTTCAATGTTGAGGTTTGTTGTTGAATTTGTTGTTGTTTTTCAATGTTGAGGTTGTTGTTGAAGTTGTTCGTGTTATCAATGTTTTTTGTTGAACTTGTTTGTGTTTTTAAAAGTTGAGGCTGTTGTTGAATTTGTTGGTGTTTTTCACTGTTGAGGTTGTTCAATTTGTTGGTGATTATCAGTATTGAGTTTGTTGTTGAATTTGTTGGTTTTATCAATGTTCCTTTTAGAACTTTTTTGTACTTTTAAATGTTGAGGTTGTTGTTGAATTTGTTGGTGTTTTTCAATGTTGATGTTGTTGTTGAATTTGTTGGTGTTTTTCAATATTGAGGTTGTTGATGAATTAGTTGGCGTTTTTCAATGTTGAGGTTGTTGTTAAATTTGTTGGTTTTATTCAATAATGAGATTGTAGTTGAAGTTGTTGGTGTTATCAATGTTATTTATTGAACGTTTTTTGTGTTTTTCAATGTTGAGGTTGATGTTGAGTTTGTTGGCATTTTTCAATGTTGAGGTTGTTGTTGAATTTGTTGGTGAATTTCAATGTTGAGGTTGTTGTTGAATTTGTTTGTGATTATCAATATTGAGGTTGTTGTTGAATTTGTTGCTGTTATCAATATTAATTTTTGAACTTTTTTTTTGAAAGTTGAGCTTGTTGTTGAATTTGTTGGTTTTTTTCAATGTTGAGGTTGTTGTTGAATTTATTGGTGTTTTTCAATGTTGAGGTTGTTGTTGAATTTGTTTGTGACTTTCAATATACAGGTGGTTGTTGAATTTGTTGGTTTTATCAATGATCTTTTTTGAACTTTTTTGTAGTTTTAAATGTTGAGGTTGTTGTTGAAATTGTTGGTATTTTTCAATGTTGAGGTTGTTGTTGAACTTGTTGGTATTTTTCAATGTTGAGGTTGTTGTTGAATTTGTTGGTGTATTTCATTGTTGAGGTTGTTGTTGAATTTGTTGCTGTTTTTCAATGTTGAGGTTGTGGTTGAATTTGTTGGTGTTTTTCGTTGTTTTGGTTTTTGTTGAATTTGTTGGTGTTATCAATGTTTTTGTTGAACTTTTTTGTATTTTTAAAAGTTGAGGTTGTTGTTGAATTTGTTGGCATTTTTCAATGTTGAGATTGTTATTGAATTTGTTGCTGATTTTAAATATTGAGGTCGTTGTTGAACTTGTTGGTGTCTTTCAATATTGAGGTTGTTGTTGAATTTGTTGGTGTTTTTCAATGTTATTTTTTGAACTTTTTTTTATTTTTCAATGTTGAGTTTGTTCTTGAATTTTTTGCCGTTTTTCATTATCGAGGTTGTTGTTGAATTTGTTGATGATTTTCCATGTTGAGGTTGTTGAATTTGTTGGTGTTTTTCAATGTTGAGGTTATTGTTGAATTTGTTGGTGTTTGTCAATGTTGAGGTTGTTGTTCAAATTGTTGGTGTTTTTCAATGTTGAGGTTGTTCAATTTGTTGGTGATTATCAATATTGAGGTTGTTGTTGAATTTGTTGGTTTTATCAATGTTCTTTGTTGAGGTTTTTTGTACTTTTAAATGTTGAAGTTGTTGTTGAATTTGTTGGTGTTTTTCAATATTGAGGTTGTTGATGAATTTGTTGGTGTTTTTCAATGTTGAGGTTGTTGTTAAATTTGTTGGTGATATTCAATAATGAGATTGTTGTTGAAGTTGTTGGTGTTATCAATGTTATTTTTTGAACACTTTTGTATTTTTCAGTGTTGAGGTGTTGTTGAATTTGTTGGTATCTTTCAATGTTGAGTTTGTTGCTGAATTTGTTGCTGTTTTTCAATGTTGAGGTTGTTGTTGAATTTATTGGTGATTTTAAATATTGAGGTTGTTGTTGAATTTGATGCTGTTATCAATGTTAATTTTTGAACTTTTTTTTATTTTTGAAAGTTGAGCTTGTAGTTGAATTTGTACCTTTTTTTCAATGTTGACTTTTTTGTTGAATTTGTTGGTGTTTTTCAATATTGAGGTTGTTGATGAATTTGATGGTGTTTTTCAATGTTGAGGTTGTTGTTAAATTTGTTGGTGATATTCAATAATGAGATTGTTGTTGAAGTTGTTGGCGTTATCAATGTTATTTATTGAACTTTTCTGTGTTTTTCAATGTTGAGGTTGTTGTTGAATTTATTTGTGATTTTCAATATTGAGGTTGTTGTTGAATTTGATGCTTTTATCAATGTTAATTTTTGAACTTTTTTTTATTTTTGCAAGTTGAGCTTGTAGTTGAATTTGTATGTTTTTTTCAACGTTGACTTTGTTGTTGAATTTGTTGGTGTCTTTCAATATTGAGGTTGTTGTTGAACTTGTTGGCGTTTTTCAATGTTGAGTTTGTTGTTGAATTTGTTGGTGTTATCAATGTTATTTTCTGAACTTTTTTTGTAGTTTTCAATGTTTTGGTTGTTGTTGAAGTTGATGGTGTTATCAATGTTATTTTTTGAACTTTTTTCTATTTTTCAATGTTGAGGTTGTTGATGAATTTGTTGGGATTTGTCAATGTTGCGGTTGTGGTTGAAATATTTGTTGTTTTTCATTGTTGAGGTTGTTGAAGTTGTTGGTGTTTTTCAATGTTGAGGTTTTTGTTGAATTTGTTGGTGATTTTCAATATTGAGGTTGTTGATGAATTTGTTGGTGTTTTTCAATGTTGAGGTTGTTGTTAAATTTGTTGGTGATATTCAATAATGAGATTGTTGTGGAAGTTGTTGGCGTCATCAATGTTATTTATTGAACTTTTCTGAGTTTTTCAATGTTGAGGTTGTTGTTGAATTTGTTGGTATTTTTCAATGTTGAGGTTGTTGTTGAATTTGTTGTTTTTTTTTATTTTTGAGGCTGTTGTTGAATTTGTTGCTGTTATTCAATGTTGAGGTTGTTGTTGAATTTGTTGGTGATATTCAATATTGAGGTTGTTGTTGAATTTATTGCTGTTATCAATTGCAATTTTTGAACTTTTTTATATTTTTGAAAGTTGAGCTTGTTGTTGAATTTGTTGGTGTCCTTCAATCTTGAGGATGTTGTTGAATTTATTGTTGTTTTTAAATGTTGAGGTTGTTGTTGAATTTGTTTGTGACTTACAATATTCAGGTTGTTGTTGAATTTGTTGGTTTTATCAATGATCTTTTATGAACTTTTTTGTAGTTTTAAATGTTGAGGTTGTTGTTGAAATTGTTGCTGTTTTTCAATGTTGAGGTTGTTGTTGAATTTGTTGGTGTTTTTCGTTGTTGAGTTTTTTGTTGAATTTGTTGGTGTTATCAATGTTTTTGTTGATCTTTTTTGTATTTTTAAAGTTTGAGGATGTTATTGAATTTGTTGGTGTTTTTTAATGTTGAGGTTTTTTTTGAATTTGTTGGTGTTTTTTATTGTTGAGGTTGTTGATGAATTTGTTGGTGATTTTCAGTATTGTGGTTGCTGTTGAAATTGTTGGTGTTATCAATGTTATTTTTTGAACTTTTTTGTATTTTTCAATGTTGAGGTTGTTTTTCAATTTGTTGGTATTTATCAATGTTGAGGTTGTTCTTGAATGTGTTGGTGTTTTTCATTGTTGATGTTGTTGATGGATTTGTTGGTGTTTTTCAATGTTGAGGTTGTTGTTGCATTTTTTGCTGTTTTTCATTGTTGAGGTTGTTGTTGAATTTGTTGATGTCTTTCAATATTGAGGTTGTTGTTGAACTTGTTGGCGTTTTTCAATGTTGAGTTTGTTGTTGAATTTGTTGGTGTTATCAATGTTATTTTCTGAACTTTTTTTGTAGTTTTCAATGTTTTGGTTGTTGTTGAAGTTGATGGTGTTATCAATGTTATTTTTTGAACTTTTTTCTATTTTTCAATGTTGAGGTTGTTGATGAATTTGTTGGGATTTGTCAATGTTGCGGTTGTGGTTGAAATATTTGTTGTTTTTCATTGTTGAGGTTGTTGAAGTTGTTGGTGTTTTTCAATGTTGAGGTTTTTGTTGAATTTGTTGGTGATTTTCAATATTGAGGTTGTTGATGAATTTGTTGGTGTTTTTCAATGTTGAGGTTGTTGTTAAATTTGTTGGTGATATTCAATAATGAGATTGTTGTGGAAGTTGTTGGCGTCATCAATGTTATTTATTGAACTTTTCTGTGTTTTTCAATGTTGAGGTTGTTGTTGAATTTGTTGGTATTTTTCAATGTTGAGGTTGTTGTTGAATTTGTTGTTTTTTTTTATTTTTGAGGCTGTTGTTGAATTTGTTGCTGTTATTCAATGTTGAGGTTGTTGTTGAATTTGTTGGTGATATTCAATATTGAGGTTGTTGTTGAATTTATTGCTGTTATCAATTGCAATTTTTGAACTTTTTTATATTTTTGAAAGTTGAGCTTGTTGTTGAATTTGTTGGTGTCCTTCAATCTTGAGGATGTTGTTGAATTTATTGTTGTTTTTAAATGTTGAGGTTGTTGTTGATTTTGTTTGTGACTTAAAATATTCAGGTTGTTGTTGAATTTGTTGGTTTTATCAATGATCTTTTATGAACTTTTTTGTAGTTTTAAATGTTGAGGTTGTTGTTGAAATTGTTGCTGTTTTTCAATGTTGAGGTTGTTGTTGAATTTGTTGGTGTTTTTCGTTGTTGAGTTTTTTGTTGAATTTGTTGGTGTTATCAATGTTTTTGTTGATCTTTTTTGTATTTTTAAAGTTTGAGGTTGTTATTGAATTTGTTGGTGTTTTTTAATGTTGAGGTTTTTTTTGAATTTGTTGGTGTTTTTTATTGTTGAGGTTGTTGATGAATTTGTTGGTGATTTTCAGTATTCTGGTTGCTGTTGAAATTGTTGGTGTTATCAATGTTATTTTTTGAACTTTTTTGTATTTTTCAATGTTGAGGTTGTTTTTCAATTTGTTGGTATTTATCAATGTTGAGGTTGTTCTTGAATGTGTTGGTGTTTTTCATTGTTGATGTTGTTGATGGATTTGTTGGTGTTTTTCAATGTTGAGGTTGTTGTTGCATTTTTTGCTGTTTTTCATTGTTGAGGTTGTTGTTGAATTTTTTGGTGTTTTTCAATGTTGAGGTTGATGTTGAATTCGGTGGTGATTTTCAATATTGAGGTTGTTGTTGAATTTGTTTGCGTTTTTCAAGGTTGAGGTCGTTGTTGAATTTGTTGCTGATTTTCAATATTGAGGTTTTAGTTGAATTTGTTGGTATTATCAATGTTATTTTTTGAACTTTTTTGTATTTTTCAATGTTGAGGTTGTTGAATTTGTTGGTGTTTTTCAATGTTGAGGTTGTGGAATTTGTTGGTGTTTTTCAATGTTGAGTTTGTTGTTGAATTTGTTGGTGATTTTCAATGTTGAGGTTGTTGTTGAATTTGTTGGTGTTTTTCGTTGTTGATGTTTTTGTTGAATTTGTTGGTGTTATCAATGTTTTTCTTGAACTTTTTTGTATTTTTAAAAGTTGAGGTTGTTGTTGAATTTGTTGGCATTTTTCAATGTTGAGATTGTTGTTGAATTTGTTGCTGATTTTAAATGTTGAGGTCGTTGTTGAACTTGTTGGTGTCTTTCAATATTGAGGTTGTTGATGAATTTGTTGGTGATTTTCAGTATTGTGGTTGCTGTTGAAATTGTTGGTGCTATCAATGTTATTTTTTGAACTATTTTGTATTTTTCAGTGTTGAGGTTGTTTTTCAATTTGTTGGTATTTATCAATGTTGAGGTTGTTCTTGAATTTGTTGGTGTTTTTCATTGTTGATGTTGTTGATGGATTTGTTGGTGTTTTTCAATGTTGAGGTTGTTGTTGCATTTTTTGCTGTTTTTCATTGTTGAGGTTGTTGTTCAATTTGTTGGTGATTTTCAATGTAGAGGTTGTTGAATTTGTAGGTGTTTTTATATGTTGACGTTGTTGCTGAATTTGTAGGTGATTTGCAATGTTGAGGTTGTTGTTGAATTTGTTGTTTATTTTCAATATTGAGTTTGTTGTTGAATTTGTTGGTGTTATCAATGCTTTTTTTGAAATTTTTATCTTCTTTTAAACGTTGAGGTTGTTGTTGAATTTGTTGGTATTTTTCAATGTTGTGGTTGTTGTTGAACTATTTGTTGTTTTTCATTGTTGCGGTTTTTGAAGTTGTTGGTCTTTTTCAATGTTGAGGTTGTTGTTGAAATTGTTGGTGTTTGTCAATGTTGATGTTGTTGTTGAATTTGTTGATGTTTTTCAATGTTGATGTTGTTGTTGCATTTTTTGGTGTTATTCAAAGTTCAGGTTGTAGTTGAATTTGTTGTTTATTTTCAATATTGATGTTGTTTTTGAATTTGTTGGTTATTTTCAATGTTGAGGTTGTTGAATATGTTGGTGTTTTTCAATGTTGAGGTTGTTGTTGAATTTGTTGTTGATTTTCAATATTGAGTTTGTTGTTGAATTGGTTTGTGTTATCAATGTTATTTTTAAAATTTTTTTTGTAGTTTTCAATGTTTAGGTTGTTCTTTAATTTGTTGCTGTTGTCAATGTTATTTTTTGTACTATTTTCTATTTTTCAATGTTGTGGTTGTTGTTGAATTTGTCGGTGTTATCAATGTATATTTTGAACTTTTTATATTCTTTTAAAAGTTGAGGTTGTTTTTGAATTTGTTGGTGTTTATCAACGTTGAGGTTGTTGTTGAATTTGTTGGTGACTTTCAATATTGAGGATGTTGTTGAATTTGTTGGCGTTTTTCAATGTTGAGGTTGTTGTTGAATTTGTTCGTGTTATCAATGTTTTTTTTGAACTTTTTCTCTTCTTTTAAAAGTTGAGGTTGTTGTTGAATTTGTTGGTGTTTTTCAACGTTGAGCTTGTTGTTGAAATTGTAAGTTTTTTTCAAAGTTGAAGTTGTTGTTGAATTTGTTTGCGTTTTTCAAGGTTGAGGTCGTTGTTGAATTTGTTGCTGATTTCAATATTGAGGTTTTAGTTGAATTTGTTGGTTTTATCAATGTTATTTTTTGAACTTTTTTGTATTTTTCAATGTTGAGGTTGTTGAATTTGTTGGTGTTTTTCAATGTTGAGGTTGTGGAATTTGTTGGTGTTTTTCAATGTTGAGTTTGTTGTTGAATTTGTTGGTGATTTTCAATGTTGAGGTTGTTGTTGAATTTGTTGGTGTTTTTCGTTGTTGAGGTTTTTGTTGAATTTGTTGGTGTTATCAATGTTTTTGTTGAACTTTTTTGTATTTTTAAAATTTGATGTTTTTGTTGAATTTGTTGGTGTTTTTCAACGTTGAGGTTGTTGTTGAATTTGTTGGTGTTTCTCATTGTTGAGGTTTTTGTTGAATTTGTTGGTGTTATCAATGTTTTTGCTGAACTTTATTGTATTTTTATAAGTGGAAGTTGTTGTTGAATTTGTTGGCATTTTTAACTGTTGAGATTGTTGTTGAATTTCTTGCTGATTTTAAATGTTGAGGTCATTGTTGAACTTGTTGGTGTCTTTCAATATTGAGGTTGTTGTTGAATTTGTTGGTGTTTTTCCATGTTCAGGTTGTTGTTGAATTTGTTGTTGTTATCAATGTTTTTGATGAACTTTTTTGTATTTTTAAAAGTTAAGGTTGATGTTGAATTTGTTGGTGTTTTTCAATATTGAGGTTGTTGTTGAATTTTTTGTTGTTTTTCAGTGTTGAGGTTGTTATTCAATTTATTGGGGATTTTCAATGTTGAGGTTGTTGAATTTGTAGGTATTTTTCAATGTTGACGTTGTTGAATTTGTAGGTGATTTTCAATGTTGAGGTTGTTGTTGAATTTGTTGGTGTTTCTCATTGTTGTGGTTTTTGTTGAATTTGTTGGTGTTATCAATGTTTTTGTTGAACTTTATTTTATTTTTAAAAGTGGAAGTTGTTGTTGAATTTGTTGGCATTTTTAACTGTTGAGATTGTTGTTGAATTTGTTGCTGATTTTAAATGTTGAGGTCGTTGTTGAACTTGTTGTTGTCTTTCAATATTGAGGTTGTTGTTGAATTTGTTGGTGTTTTTCCATGTTCAGGTTGTTGTTGAATTTGTTGTTGTTATCAATGTTTTTGATGAATTTTTTTTTAAAAGTTAAGGTTGAATTTGAATTTGTTGGTGTTTTTCAATGTTGAGGTTGTTGTTGAATTTTTTGTTGTTTTTCATTGTTGAGGTTGTTATTCAATTTGTTGGGGATTTTCAATGTTGAGGTTGTTGAATTTGTAGGTATTTTTCAATGTTGACGTTGTTGAATTTGTAGGTGATTTTCAATGTTGAGGTTGTTGTTGAATTTGTTGTTTATTTTCAATATTGAATTTGTTGTTGAATTTGTTGGTGTTATCAATGCTTTTTTTGAAATTTTTATCTTCTTTTAAAAGTTGCGGTTGTTGTTGAATTATTTGTTGTTTTTCATTGTTGATGTTTTTGAAGCTGTTCCTGTTTTTGAATGTTGAGGTTGTTGTTGAATTTGTTGGTGATTTTCAATATTGAGGTTTTAGTTGATTTTGTTTGTATTATCAATGTTATTTTTTGATCTTTTTTGTATTTTTCAATGTTGAGGTTGTTGTTGAATTTGTTGTTGACTTTCAATATTGAGGATGTTGTTGAATTTGTTGGCGTTTTTCAATGTTGAGGTTGTTGTTGAATTTGTTCGTGTTATCATTCTTTTTCTTTGAACTTTTTCTCCTCTTTCAAAAGTTGAGGTTGTTGTTGAATTTGTTGGTGTTTTTAAATGTTGAGGTTGATATTGAATTCGGTGGTGATTTTCAATATTGAGGTTGTTGTTGAATATGTTTGCGTTTTTCAAGGTTGAGATTGTTGTTGAATTTGTTGCTGATTTTCAATGTTGAGGTCGTTGTTGAATTTGCTGCTGATTTTCAATATTGAGGTTTTAGTTGAATTTGTTGGTATTATCAATGTTATTTTTTGAACTTTTTTGTATTTTTCATTGTTGAGGTTGTTGAATTTGTTGGTGTTTTTCAATGTTGAGGTTTTGGAATTTGTTGGTGTTTTTCAATGTTGAGTTTGTTGTTGAATTTGTTGGTGATTTTCAATGTTGAGGTTGTTGATGAATTTGTTGGTGTTTTTCCTTGTTGAGGTTTTTGTTGAATTTGTTGGTGTTATCAATGTTTTTGTTGAACTTTTTTGTATTTTTAAAATTTGATGTTGTTGTTGAATTTGTTGGTGTTTTTCAACGTTGAGGTTGTTGTTGAATTTGTTGGTGTTTTTCATTGTTGAGGTTTTTATTGAATTTGTTGGTATTATCAATGTTTTTGTTGAACTTTATTGTATTTTTAAAAGTGGAAGTTGTTGTTGAATTTGTTCGCATTTTTCACTGTTGAGATGGTTGTTGAATTCTTTGCTGATTTTAAATGTTGAGGTCGTTGTTGAACTTGTTGGTGTTTTTCAATGTTGAGGTTGTTGTTGAATTTGTTGTTGTTTTCAATGTTTTTGTTGAACTTTTTTGTATTTTTAAAAGTTAAGGTTGTTGTTGAATTTGTTGGTGTTTTTCAATGTTGAGGTTGTTGTTGAATTTGTTGTTGTTATCAATGTTTTTGTTGAACTTTTTTGTATTTTTAAAAGTTAAGGTTGTTGTTGAATTAGTTGGTGTTTTTCAATGTTGAGGTTGTTGTTTATTTTTTTGTTGTTTTTCATTGTTGAGGTTGTTGTTCAATTTGTTGGGGATTTTCAATGTTGAGGTTGTTGAATTTGTAGGTATTTTTCAATGTTGAGGTTGTGGAATTTGTTGGTGTTTTTCAATGTTGAGTTTGTTGTTGAATTTGTTGGTGTTTTTCATTGTTGGGGTTTTTGTTGAATTTGTTGATGTTATCAATGTTTTTGTTGAACTTTTTTGTATTTTTAAAATTTGATGTTGTTGTTGAATTTGTTGGTGTTTTTCAACATTGAGGTTGTTGTTGAATTTGGTGGTGTTTTTCCTTGTTGAGGTTTTTGTTGAATTTGTTGGTGTTATCAATGTTTTTGTTGAACTTTTTTGTATTTTTAAAATTTGATGTTGTTGTTGAATTTGTTGGTGTTTTTCAACGTTGAGGTTGTTGTTGAATTTGTTGGTGTTTTTCATTGTTTAGGTTTTTATTGAATTTGTTGGTATTATCAATGTTTTTGTTGAACTTTATTGTATTTTTAAAAGTGGAAGTTGTTGTTGAATTTGTTCGCATTTTTCACTGTTGAGATGGTTGTTGAATTCTTTGCTGATTTTAAATGTTGAGGTCGTTGTTGAACTTGTTGGTGTTTTTCAATGTTGAGGTTGTTGTTGAATTTGTTGTTGTTTTCAATGTTTTTGTTGAACTTTTTTGTATTTTTAAAAGTTAAGGTTGTTGTTGAATTTGTTGGTGTTTTTCAATGTTGAGGTTGTTGTTGAATTTGTTGTTGTTATCAATGTTTTTGTTGAACTTTTTTGTATTTTTAAAAGTTAAGGTTGTTGTTGAATTAGTTGGTGTTTTTCAATGTTGAGGTTGTTGTTTATTTTTTTGTTGTTTTTCATTGTTGAGGTTGTTGTTCAATTTGTTGGGGATTTTCAATGTTGAGGTTGTTGAATTTGTAGGTATTTTTCAATGTTGAGGTTGTGGAATTTGTTGGTGTTTTTCAATGTTGAGTTTGTTGTTGAATTTGTTGGTGTTTTTCATTGTTGGGGTTTTTGTTGAATTTGTTGATGTTATCAATGTTTTTGTTGAACTTTTTTGTATTTTTAAAATTTGATGTTGTTGTTGAATTTGTTGGTGTTTTTCAACATTGAGGTTGTTGTTGAATTTGGTGGTGTTTTTCATTGTTGAGGTTTTTGTTGAATTTGTTGGTGTTATCAATGTTTTTGTTGAACTCTATTGTATTTTAAAAGTGGAAGTTGTTGTTGAATTTGTTGGCATTTTTCACTGTTGAGATTGTTGTTGAATTCGTTGCTGATTTTAAACGTTGAGGTCGTTGTTGAACTTGTTGGTGTCTTTCAATATTGAGGCTGTTGTTGAATTTGTTGGTGTTTTTCAATGTTGAGGTTGTTGTTGAATTTGTTGTTGTTATCAATGTTTTTCTTGAACTTTTTTGTATTTTTAAAAGTTAAGGTTGTTGTTGAGTTTGTTGGTGTTTTTCAATGTTGAGGTTGTTGTTGAATTTTTTGTTGTTTTTCATTGTTGAGGTTGTTATTCAATTTGTTGTGGATTTTCAATGTTGAGGTTGTTGAATTTGTAGGTATTTTTCAATGTTGACGTTGTTGAATTTGTAGTTAATTTTCAATGTTGAGGTTGTGGTTGAATTTGTTGTTTATTTTCAATATTGAATTTGTTGTTGTTATCAATGCTTCTTAAAAAATTTTTATCTTCTTTTAAAAGTTGCGGTTGTTGTTGAATTATTTGTTGTTTTTCATTGTTGATGTTTTTGAAGTTGTTGCTGATTTTGAATGTTGAGGTTGTTGTTGAATTTGTTGGTGATTTTCAATATTGTTGTTTTAGTTGATTTTGTTGGTATTATCAATGTTATTTTTTATCTTTTTTGTATTTTTCAATGTTGAGGTTGTTGTTGAATTTGTTGGTGTTTATCAATGTTGCGATTGTTGTTGAATTTGTTGATGATTTTCAATGTTGATGTCGTTGTTAAACTTGTTGGTGATTTTCAATGTTGAGGTTGTTGTTGAATTTGTTGGTGTTTGTCACTGTTTAGGTTGTTGTTGAATTTGTTGGTGTTTTTCAATGTTGAGGTTGTTCAATTTGTTGGTGAATATCAATATTGAGGTTGTTGTTGAATTTGTTGGTGTTTTTCAATGTTGAGGTTGTTGTTAAATTTGTTGGTGATATTCAACAATGAGATTGTTGTTGAAGTTGTTGGTGTTATCAATGTTATTTATTGAACTTTTTTGCATTTTTCAATGTAAAGGTTGTTGTTGAATATGTTGGTATCTTTCAATGTTGAGGTTGTTGTTGAATTTGTTGGTGATTTTCAATGTTGAGGTTGTTGTTGAATTTGTTGGTGTCTTTCAATGTTGAGGTTGTTGTTGAATTTGTTGGTGTTTTTCAATGTTGAGGTTGTTGTTGAATTTGTTGCTGTTTGTCAATGTTGAGGTTGTTGTTGAATTTGTTGGTGTTTTTCATTGTTGAGGTTTTTGTTAAATTTGTTGGTGTTATCAATGTTTTTTTTGTACTTTTTTTATTTTTGAAAGTTAAGGTTGTTGTTGTATTTGTTGCTGTTTTTCAATGTTGACGTTGTTGTTAAATTTGTAGGTGATTTTCCATGTTAAGGTTGTTGTTGAATTTGTTGTTTATTTTCAATATTGAATTTGTTGTTGAATTTGTTAGTGTTACCAATGCTTTTTTTGAAATTTTTATCTTCTTTTAAAAGTTGAGCTTGTTGTTGAATTTGTTTGTTTTTTTCAATGTATACGTTGTTGTTGAATTTGTTGGTGTTTTGGAATGTTGAGGTTGTTGTTGAATTTGTTGGTGTTTTTCAATATTGAGGTTGTTGTTCAATTTGTTTGTGACTTTCAATATACAGCTTGTTGTTGAATTTGTTGGTATTTTTCAATGTTGAGGTTGTTGTTGAATTTGTTGGTGATATTCAATATTGAGGTTGTTGTTGAATGTATTGCTGTTATCAATTTAAATTTTTAACTTTTTTTATTTTTGAATGTTGAGCTTGTTGTTGAATTTGTTGTTTTTCTTCAATCTTGAGGTTGCTGTTGAATTAATTTTTGTTTTTAAATGTTGAGCTTGTTGTTGAATTTGTTTATGACTTTCAATATTCAGGTTGTTGTTGAATTTGTTGTTTTTATCAATGATCTTTTTTGAACTTTTTTGTAGTTTTAAATGTTGAGGTTGTTGTTGACATTGTTGGTATTTTTCAATGTTGAGGTTGTTGTTGAATCTGTTGGTATTTTTAAATGTTGAGATTGTTGAATTTGTTGGTGTTTTTCGTTGTTGAGGTTTTTTTTGAATTTGTTGCTGTTATCAATGTTTTTGTTGAACTTTTTTGTATTTTTAAAAGTTGAGGTTGTTGTTGAATTAGTTGGCATTTTTCAATGTTGAGATTGTTATTGAATTTTTTGCTGATTTTAAATATTGAGGTCGTTGCTAAATTTGTTGGTGTTTTTCAATGTTATTTTTTGAACTTTTTATTATTTTTCAATGTTGAGTTTGTTGTTGAATTTTTTGTTGTTTTTCATTATTGAGGTTGTTGATGAATTTGTTGATGATTTTCCATGTTGAGGTTGTTGAATTTGTCGGTGTTTTTCAATGTTGAGGTTATTGTTGAATTTGTTGGTGTTTGTCAAAGTTGAGGTTGTTGTTGAAATTGTTGGTGTTTTTCAATGTTGAGGTTGTTCAATTTGTTGGTGATTATCAATATTGAGGTTGTTGTTGAATTTGTTGATTTTATCAATGTTCTTTTTTAAACTTTTTCTTTTGTTTTAAAAGTTGAGGTTGTTGTTGATTTTGCTGATGTTTTTCATTGTTGAGGATGTTGTCGATTTGTTGGTGTTATCAATGATTTTGTTGATCTTGTTTGTATTTTTAAAAGTTAAGGTTGTTGTTGAATTTGTTGGTGATTTTCAATATTGAGGTTTCTGTTGAATTTGTTGGTTTTATCAATGTTCTATGTTGAAGTTTTTTGTACTTTTAAATGTTGAAGTTGTTGTTGAATTTGTTGGTGTTTTTCAATATTGAGGTTGTTGATGAATTTGTTGGTGTTTTTCAATGTTGACGTTGTTGTTAAATTTGTTGGTGATATTCAATAATGAGATTGTTGTTGAAGTTGTTGGTGTTATCAATGTTATTTTTTGAACTTTTTTGTATTTTTCAATGTTGAGGTTGTTGTTTAATTTGTTGGTATTTTTCGATGTTGAGTTTGTTGTTGAATTTGTTGGTGTTTTTCAATGTTGAGGTTGTTGTTGAATTTGTTGCTGTTTTTCAATGTTGTGGTTGTTGTTGAATTTGTTGTTATTTTTAAATGTTGAGGTTGTTGTTGAATTTGTTGCTGTTTTTCAGTGTTGAGGTTGTTGTTGAATTTGTTGGTTTTTTTCGTTGTTGAGCTTTTTGTTGAATTTGTTGGTGTTATCAATGTTTTTGTTGAACTTTTTTGTATTTTTAAAATTTGAGGTTGTTGTTGAATCTGTCGGTTTTTTTTAATGTTGAGGTCGTTGGTGTTTTTCATTGTTGAGGTTTTTGTTGAATTTGTTCGTGTTATCAATGTTTTTGTTGAACTTTTTTGTATTTTT